>NW_021703768.1:51784346-51890248 GCF_005190385.1 Monodon monoceros
AATCCTACCTCAAGAAACAAGAAACATCTCAAATAAACAACCTAACCTTACACCTAAAGCAATTAGAGAAAGAAGAACAAAAAAACCCCAAAGTTAGCAGAAGGAAAGAAATCATAAAGATCAGATCAGAAATAAATGAAAAAGAAATGAAGGAAACAATAGCAAAGATCAATAAAACTAAAAGCTGGTTCTTTGAGAAGATAAACAAAATTTCTAAACCATTAGCCAGACTCATCAAGAAAAAAAGGGAGAAGACTCAAATCAATAGAATTAGAAATGAAAAAGGAGAAGTAACAACTGAAACTGCAGAAATACAAAAGATCATGAGAGATTACTACAAGCAACTCTATGCCAATAAAATGGACAACCTGGAAAAAATGGACAATTCTTAGAAATGCACAACCTGCCAAGACTGAATCAGGAAGAAATAGAAAATATGAAAAGACCAATGACAAGCACTGAAATTGAAAGTGTGATTAAAAATCTTCCAAGAAACAAAAGCCCAGGACCAGATGGCTTCACAGGTGAATTCTATCAAACATTTAGAGAACAGCTAACACCTATCCTTCTCAAACTCTTCCAAAATATAGCAGAGGGAGGAACACTCCCAAACTCATTCTACGAGGCCACCATCACCCTGATACCAAAACCAGACAAGGATGTCACAAGGAGAGAAAACTACAGGCCAATATCACTGATTAACATAGATGCAAAAATCCTCAACAAAATACTAGCAAACAGAATCCAACAGCACATTAAAAGGATCATACACCATGATCAAGTGGGGTTTATTCCATGAATGCAAGGATTCTTCAATATACGTAAATCAATCAACGTGATACACCATATTAACAAATTGAAGAAGAAAAACCATATGATCATCTCAATAGATGCAGAGAAAGCTTTCGACAAAATTCAACACCCATTTATGATAAAAACCCTGCAGAAAGTAGGCACAGAGGGAACTTTCCTCAACATAATAAAGGCCATATATGACAAACCCACAGCCAACATTGTCCTCAATGGTGAAAAACTGAAACCATTTCCACTAAGATCCGGAACAAGACAAGGTTGCCCACTCTCACCACTCTTATTCAACATAGTTTTGGAAGTTTTAGCCACACCAATCAGAGAAGAAAAGGAAAGAAAAGGAATCCAAATTGGAAAAGAAGAAGTAAAGCTGTCACGGTTTGCAGATGACATGATACTATACATAGAGAATCCTAAAGATGCTACCAGAAAACTACTAGAGCTAATCAATGAATTTGGTAAGGTAGCAGGATACAAAATTAATGCACAGAAATCTCTGGCATTCCTATACACTAATGATGAAAAATCTGAAAGTGAAATCAAGAAAACACTCCCATTTACCATTGCAAAAAAAAGAATAAAATATCTAGGAATAAATCTAACTAAGGAGACAAAAGACCTGTATGCAGAAAATTGTAGGAGAGTGATGAAAAAAATTAAAGATGATACAAATAGATGGAGAGATATACCATGTTTTTGGATTGGTACAATCAACATTGTGAAAATGACTCTACTACCCAAAGCAATCTACAGATTCAATGCAATCCCTATCAACTACCACTGGCATTTTTCACAGAACTAGGACAAAAATGCTCACAATTTGTATGGAAACACAAAAGACCCCGAATAGCCAAAGCAACCTTGAGAACAAAAAATGGAGCTGGAGGAATCAGGCTCCCTGACTTCAGACTATACTACAAGTCTACAGTAATCAAGACAGTATGGTCCTGGCACAAAAACAGAAATATAGATCAATGGAACAGGATAGAAAGCCCAGAGATAAACCCACGCCCACATGGTCACCATATCTTTGATAAAGGAGGCAGGAATGTACAGTGGAGAAATGACAGCCTCTTCAATAAGTGGTGCTGGGAAAACTGGAGAGCTACATGTAAAAGAATGCAATTAGAACACTCCCTAACACCATACACAAAAATAAACTCAAAATGGATTAAAGACCTAAATGTAAGGCCAGAAACTATCAGACTCTTAGAGGAAAACATAGGCAGAACATCTATGACATAAATCACAGCAAGATCCTTTTTGACCCACCTCCTAGAGAAATGGAAATAAAAACAAAAATAATCAAATGGGATGTAATGAAACTTCAAAGCTTTTGCACAGCAAAGGAAACCATAAACAAGGCCAAAAGACAACCCTCAGAATGGGAGAAAATATTTGCAAATGAAGCAACTGACAAAGGATTAATCTCCAAGCTTTGCAAGCAACTCATGCAGCTCAGTGTCAAAAAAACAAACAACCCAATCCAAAAATGGGCAGAAGACCTAAATAGATATTTCTCCAAAGAAGATATACAGACTGCCAACAAACACATGAAAGAATGCTCGACGTCATTAATCATTGGAGAAATACAAATCAAAACTACAATGAGATATCATCTCACACCAGTCAGAATGGCCAACATCAAAATATCTAGAAGCAATAAATGCTGGAGAGGGTGTGGAGAAAAGGGAACACTCTTGCACTGCTGGTGGGAATGTGAATTAGTACAGCCACTATGGAGAAAAGTATGGAGGTTCCTTAAAAAAGTACAAATAGAACTACCATATGACCCAGCAATCCCACTACCGTGCATATACCCTGAGAAAACCATAATTCAAAAAGAGTCATGTACAAAAATGTTCATTGCAGCTCTGTTTACAATAGCCTGGAGATGGAAACAACTTAAGTGTCCATCATTGGATGAATGGATAAAGAAGATGTGGCAGATATATACCATGGAATAATACTCAGCCATTAAAAGAAACGAAATTGAGCTATTTGTAATGAGGTGCATGGACCTAGAGTCTGTCATACAAAGTGAAGTAAGTCAGAAAGAGAAAGACAAATAGCGTATGCTAACACATATATATGGAATTTAAGAAAAAAAAATGTCAGAGAACCTAAGGGTAAGACAGGAATAAAGACACAGACCTACTAGAGAATGGACTTGAGGATATGGGGAGGGGGAAGGGTAAGCTGTGACGGGGTGAGCGAGTGGCATGGACATGTATGCACTACCAAATGTAGAACAGATAGCTAGTGGGGAGCAGCTGCATAGCACAGGGTGATCAGCTCGGTGCTTTGTGACCACCTGGAGGGGTGGGATAGGGACGGTGGGAGGGAGGGAGATGCAAGAGGGAAGAGATATGGGAACATATGTATAACTGATTCACTTTGTTTTAGGGCAGAAACTGACACACCATTGTGAAGCAATTATACTCCAATAAAGACATAAAAAAAAAAAAAAGCACTAGTATCTAGAATATGTAAAGAACTCAACATTCAGTACTATGAAATAATGTTTAACATTATTAGCCATCAGGGAAATATAAATTAAAACTACATTCAGATGTAATTGTACATCATCAAAAAGCTAAGATATTTAAAAACTGACAAAATCAAATGCTGGTGAGGATACAGAGAAATGGGGTCACTCATACATGTTTTGGTATGGATGTAAAATAGTACAGCCACTGTGGAAAACAGCTTGGCAGTTTATTAAGAAACTAAACATGCAAATACCATAAAACCCAGCAATTGTACTCTTGGATAATTATCTAATAGAAATAAAGATTTATGTTTATCCAAATCCTGTTGATAGGAGCTTTATTTGTAATAGCCCCAAACTGGAAACAACTCAGATGTCCTTAAATGGGTGAATGCTTAAACTGTGGTATCCATATAATAGACTACTGTTCAATAATAAAAAGGAACAAACTATTTATAAATATAGCAACCTGAGTGAATCTCCAGAGAATTATAGCTAGTGAAAAAAATGCAATCTGGAAAAGTATGGTTTCATTTATAAAACATTTTTGAAATTACAGTATTAGAGAAATAGCAAAATTTTGGTTGCCAGAGATTAAGTAAGGACAAGAGGAAAGGTATGGCTATAGAAGGGCAATATGAGTGATCCTTGTAGTGTTAGAAATATTGTGTACATTGATTGTATCAAAATCAACGTACTGGCTGTGATACTGTAATACAATTTTGGAAGATGAGGGAAACTGGGTAAAGGGTACAAGGAATTCTCTGTATTATTTCTTACAGCTGCATATGAATCTACAATTATCTCAAAATAAAAAGTTAAAAAAAATGAATTGGCCATATATGTATGGTGCTATTCACTTATACTAATCAACTTTTATATCAATAGCACATTGTTGGGATTACTTGTAGCTTTACAGAAAGTTCTGAAAGTAGGCTGTGTTAATCTTACCAACTTTAGCTCTTTTTCAAAGTATTTTGGCTATTCTAGGTTCTTTACATTTCCGCAAGAACTTTAGAATTGACTTGTCAGTGTCTAAAACAGCCTGCTTGAATTTGATTGTAATTAGTTTGAATCTATAAATCAAGTTAGAGAGAACTGACATTTTAATTAATTTATTTTTTAAATTTAATTTTTATTTTATATTGATTTACAATGTTGTGTTAGTTTCAGGTGTACAGCAAAGTGGTTCAGTTATATATAGCCATTCTTTTTCAGATTCTTTTCCCATATAGGTTATTACAGAATACTGAGTTCCCTGTGGTATACAGTAGGTCCTTGCTGAATATTTATTTTAATATACAGTCGTGTGTATATGTTAGTCCCAAACTCCTAATTTATCTCCCACCCACCTTTCCCCTTTGGTAACCGTAAGTATGTTTTCCAAGTCTGTGAGTCTGTTTCTGTTTTGTAAATAAGTTCACCTGTATCATCTTTTTAGATTCCACATATAAGTGATATACATTTTTCTTTGTTTAACTTATTTCACTTAGTATGATAATCTCTAGGTCCATCCATGTCGCTGCAAATGGCATTATTTCATTCTTTTTTATGGCAGAGTTACATTCCATTGTATATATGTACCACATCTTCTTTATCCATTCCACTGTCAATGAACATTTAGGCTGTTTCCATGTCTCAGCTATTGTAAATAGTGCTGCAGTGAACACTGGGGTGCATGTATCTTTTCAAATTGTTTTTTTTCTGGATATATGCCCAGGAGTGGGACTGCTGGATCATGTGGTAGCTCTAGTTTTAGTTTTTTAAGGAACCTCCATACTATTCTCCATAGTGGCTGTACCAATTTACATTCCCACCAGCAGTGTAGGAGCGTTCCCTGTTCTCCACACCCTCTCCAGCATTTATTGTTTGTAGGCTTTTTGATGATGGCCATTCTGACTAGTGTGAGATGATACCTCATTGTAGTTTTGATTTGCATTTCTCTAAAAATTAGTGATGTTGAGCATCTTTTCATGTGCATGTTGGCCACCTGTATGACTTCTTTGGAGAAATGTCTATTTAGATCTTCCGACCATTTTTTGACTGGGTTTTTTTTTTTTATATTGAGCTGCATGAGCTGTTAGTATATTTTGGAGAGTAATCCTTTGTTAGTCGCTTCGTTTGCAAATATTTTCTCCCATTCTGTGGGTTGATTGTCATTTTGTTTATGGTTTCCTTTGCTGTGAAAAAGCTTTTAAGTTTAGTTAGGTCCCACTTGTTTATGTTTGTTGTCATTTTCATTACTATAAGAGGCAGATCCAGAAGGATACTGCTACAATTTATGTCAAAGAGAACTAACTTTTAAAAAGATTGAATCTTCTAGTCCATGAATATGGTATATCTTGATTTATTCATTTCTTTAATATCCCTCATCAATGTTTTGTATGTTTCAGTCTTGCACATCTTTTGTCAGATTTATCCTTAAGTCTTTCATACTTTTAATGCTATTATAATAGGTATTTTTAAAATTTCAATTTCTGATTTTTCACTGCCAGCATGCAGAAATACATTGATTTTTTGCCCATTGATTGATCTTGCATCCTACAACTTGGCTAAACGTAGTTATTCGTTTTAGAACTTTTCTTTTAGGCTTTCTACATAGATGATCAAGTCATCTGCAAAAAAGACAGTTTTTACTCTTCCTTTTCTAATCTGGATGACTTTAATTTCTTTTTCTTGCCTTATTACATGACTAGAATCCCCACTACAATGTTGAAAATAAGTGGTAGGAATGGACATCTTTGATTTGTTCCTTATGTTACGGAAACATTCAGTCTTTTACCATTAAGTATAGTGTAATCTTTCTGTTTTTTATGGACATCACTTATCAGGCTGATGAAGCTTCCTTCTTTTCCTAGTGTACTGAAAATTTTTATAAGAAATGGAAGATGGACTTCCTCAAATAATTTTTCTTAAAATATTGGTTTTCTTAAAATACTACAGATTTTCTTCTTTGGTCTGTTAAAAATAGCAAATTACAATGACTTTTGAATGTAAAACAAATATTGTATTCCTGCAATAAGTTCCACTTGGTCATAATATATTATCCTTTTTATATATTGTTGGATTTGACTTACTAACATTTTATAATTGCTTAGAATTGCTTAAAATTCTCTTTTGAGAGTCTCTGCTTTCCTTGTAATGTCTTTATCTTTTTTTTTTTTACTTTAAAATTAAAAAAATTTTTTTTGACTGAGTTGGCTCTTCGTTGCTGTGCGCGGGCTTTCTGTGGTTGTGGCGAGTGGGGGCTACTCTTTGTTGCGGTGCACGGGCTTCTCATTGCAGTGACTTCTCTTGTTGCAGAGCACAGGCTCTAGGCGCGCAGGCTTCAGTAGTTGTGGCACGTGGGCTCAGCAGTTGTGGTGCATGGGCTTAGCTGCTCCACGGCATGTGGGATCTTCCCCGGGCAGGGCTCGAACCCGTGTCCCCTGCATTGGCAGGCGGATTCTTAACCACTGTGCCACCAGGGAAGCCCCTCTTTATCTGGTTTTGTTATTAGGGTAATGCTGGTCTTATAAGTTGAGTTGGAAAGTATCCCCTCTTTAATTTTTAAAAGATTTTATGTAGAAGTGGTATTACTTCTCCTTTAAATGTTTGGCAGAATTCATGAGAAGCCATTCAGCCATGGTGTTTTCTTCACTGAAAGTTTTAAAACATTTAACTTCTGTAATAGATGCAGACCACTCAGTTGACCTATTTCTTCTTGAAAGAGTTTTGGTAGTTGGTATCTTTCAAGTAATTTGTCCAGTTTATCCAAGTTGTCCGATTTATTGGCATAAGATTATTCATAATATTCTATTTTAGCATCTGTGTAATCTGTAGTGTTGTTACTTCATTCATTTCTGATACTGGTAATTTATGACTTTTTTTTTTTAACCCAATCAGTTTGGATAGTGAATTTTCACTTTTATAGATCTTCTCAAAGAACCAGCTCTTGGTTTCACTCATTTTTCTCTATTGTTTCTCTATTTTCCATTTCACTAATTTCACCTCTGATCTTTATTATGCCCTTTCTTCTGCTTAATTCAGGTTTCATTTGCTCTTCTTTTTCGAGTTTAAGGTAGAAGTTGAAGTCATAAATTTGAGATATTTCTTCTCTTCTAATACAGGCACGGAGTGCCATAAATTTGCCTCTAAGGGCTGCTTTAGGGACATCTCATAAATGTTATGTTGTATTTTTATTTTCATACAGTTGAAAAGTACTTTCTAATTTCCTTTGGCTCTTTTTTTTTCTTTGACCCAATGGGACATTTAGAAGTGTGTTAGGCTACAATTACTTGGGAATTTTCCAAGAAGCTACCTGTTATCAATTTCTAATTTAATTTCCTTGTGGCTAGAGAAGATACTTTGCATGACTTGAACACTCAAATTTATTGAGACTTGTTTTATAGCACAGAATAAAGTCTATCTTGGTAGATGTTCTGTGTGCACTGAGAAAAAAAGAAAAACTGTGCATTCTGCTGTTGTTGAGTGAGGTGTTCTATAAATGTTAAATAGGACAAGTTGGTTGACATACTGGAATGAACACTGTCCTGGGTGGAAGTCATGAGATGGAACACAAATTCTGAGCCTTTAAGTGACTATGGTCAAGCATACCTTTTAAGGAAGAAAAAGGGAGAAAAGCTAGATTATGGAAGCCATTCTCAATGTGAGGTTAGGGGAAAGCTGATGCTAATAAGGAAGCTTCACCAACTATTTCCTGTCCTGGGGGTTATTATACGTTAACTCCCTCCCCTTTCTCCCAGAGCAGATCTGTCCTAGGTCTTCTGATTGAAAATCACCTCTAGAATAAACCACTATTCATGGTGGGAGTGTACTTTATCCTTCAAGATTGATGTAATAAGGAAAAAAAGGTCAAGAACCAATAGACTGGATGATCTCTAAGGTAGGAGAGCAGCACATTGTAATGAAAATGGTACAGGACTAGTAGGAAAGAAACCTGGATCACGGTGCTGGCTCTACTGTGACCAGCTATTGACTTTGGAAAGTCACTTGTTCTCATTTTCTTTTTCTACAAAACTGGTTTTTAAACTATTTGTTCTAAAGATTCTTCCTAATTCTAAAGTTTTATGCATCTATTTAAAAAAAAAAACAGCAGTATAGATGAATGGGGTAGAAAGTGTCCTTGTGGAATTAAGAGTTTTAGGCTTTCTGTCCTAGTATCTTTTGTTGTGTTCCTATGTGGCTGGACTGCTCTCTATTCTGGCGCAGCTGTCTTTCTGGGCTCTCTCTTTACTAGCATGTTACAAATTTCCCTTCTTATCTTTTCTATTTCCTACACTCCTTGTCTTCCTTTTTTCAGTCTATTCCCGTACTTTGGTAGAACACTTATTCCAGGGCTTTTCTAAGAAAGGGTAAGTGAGAGGCAAATTGTTTTCTGAGACTTTGAATGTCTGACAATGTCTTTATTCTACTTTCACACTTGGTTGATAATTTGGTTGGGTATATCATTCTAATTTGGATATAATTTTCTTTCAAAAATTTGAAAGCATTATCCATATTCTACTAGCTTCCAGTATTGCCTTAGAGAAGTACAAAACTATTCTGACTCCTGATCCTTCACCTGTGTCCTGTTTTATCCTCAACTCTGGAAGTCTGGATTATATCTTTTTGTTTCCTATGATATGATGTTTCATAATGGTGTGCCTTTGTGTGGGTCTGCTTTTACCACTGTGTCTGGTACTTGTTGAACCTTTTCATCTGGAAACTAATTCTTCAGTTCTTAAAAAAATTTTCTCTTTTCTTTTTCTGGGACTCATTTGAATGAAGTATTTCCTAGAATGACCCTTCAATTGTTCTATCTTTTTTCTCTCTTTTTGCTCTTCTTATTTTTCTTCAACTTTATCTTCCAACTCTATCAAGTTTTCCATGTCTGCTTCTTTTTTAATTTTCAAAAGCTCTTTCATTGCTTTTGTTCTTCTTTAGAGTACCTTATTCATGTTTCATGCGTGGTGTATCTTATCTTTCTATGAAACTAAATATTAATGATTTCTGTTTTCTCCCTGTACAGACTCATATTTTTCAAGTTGATTTTTTCTGTTTTGGTATCTATATTTCATGTGAGACCCTTTCCTCAGAAATTTAGTGCTCCTCATTGTCTAAAAAGCTGACTGGCAGCTTTTAGCAAGCAAAGCTTGGAAATCTGGACTTCACTGATAATGTGGTGAGGCCTTGCCTTTGAAGAATCCCTAATTTCAGTATCCTTATTTCATTCTTCTTAGACTGGTCAGATTTCCCAGAGATGTATCTTCAAATCTTCTGCCTGGGTGATATATGTCTGGGAACCAAATAGGTGAAGATGGCTAGAAGGCTCTCACCATTCTGTATCTAACCTTTAATTTAACTATTTTCATTTGTGTTTGGTGTGGCCCAGTTTAAAGGCTGTTTGCCTTACCTGTCTAGAAAATAGACCTGTGGCAGTCTGCTGAGGCAACAGGGCTTCACAGAGTAGGGAAAGGGAACAGAACATCTAACTACTTCAGGCTTTTAACCAATCCCTGTTTTTAGTCTTACAAATATTCTCAATTCCAGAAATACTCAAGGATACTCATTATCAAGACTTTAGGGGGTTTTACGGTGTATAATCAGGTTACTTCTCAGCTTTCCCCACTGTTAAAGGGTTGAGCTCTCTTAAAGTGTTCAGTCCATTATCACTAACCCATCTGCTTTTCAGCAAAATTTTTTGACTCTTATTTTGTTTGTCCTTGTGAGTTTATGTCCTTAAAAATTTCTTCTACTACTATTTTAGTGTTGTTTCAGTAGGGAGCAGAAGTAAATATATACCTTTATTTACGTATAAAGATCCTGCTGCATGTGGGATCTTAGTTCCACAACCAGGGATTGAACCCATGCCCCCTGTAGTGGAAGCATAGATTCTTAACCACTGGACTGCCAGGGAAGTCCCAAAAGTAAACATTTATATTCAAGCAGCTATCTTTACCCTTAAGCTGTATATACTCATATTTACTGTTACTCTTGTTTGCTTTCTTTGGAACACTATCCCTCTCCTGCCTTCTCAGCTTGTCCTAGTACCCTGGCATTTGACTTTTTCACTTACCTTCACTGGATATAATATGGAAAGGTTAAAATTTTTTTAAGCATTTATTGTTCTCTGATGATCTAGAATAAGTTTAACCTTTTTTGTATCTCTCTCATGCCATGGCTAAACCCATATACAAATAAGTTTCATTTTGCTTCTGTGTGACAACTACCATATAACATTTTGTAGTTTACAAAATATTTTCACATACAGCATCACATTTTATCCTTAAAAACCCCATTGCAAGGATAGGTTATTTTATACACAAGATGGGAAACAAATGGTTAAACAGTGGTCTGAAATCTGTTCTCTTTTTGAGGGGAAAGGAGAATGTCCCAGGAAAGAAAGAAGGTAACTTGGTCAAATCTCTTCATCAACATGCTAATGACAGACTTCCTGGAAATAAATTATTTGCTAGCCAGAGAATCCTTTTTTGTGGGGGGAGGAGGGGTGTGGCTTAAATAACAGAAATTTATTTCCTCACTGTTCTGAAAGCTAGAAGTCCATGATCAAGCTGTTGACAAGAGAATCCCTATTTATAAACTGCTTATAGCAGGATGTCCAAGATTGTTTATGACAAATAATCCTGGAATCTAGGGATTTATGGGGCACAAATCCATAATCCCTGGAAAATGTAACTATGGGCATAAAATTGAGATGCTTCATGACCAAAATGACTTTCTTTCGTGTAAGTAATATAGAAACCATTTATGTTAACCTTGGCTAGAGTGGGTACCTGGGAGATTGTACTGTAGTCCTGAAACTCTTGCTGCTTTGCCTATGCCTCGTGATCACTTGTATACTTGAAATTACAGTTGACCCTTGAACAACGCAGGGGTTAGGGATGTTGCCCCTCTGTGCTGTCCAAAGTCCAAGTGTAACTTATAGTTGCCCTCCATATATGCGGTTTCTCCATATCCATGGTTCTACATCTGTGGATTCCAGAAACCGCAGCTTATATAGTACTGCAGTATGTATTACTGAAAAAAATCTGCATAAAAGTGGACCCATGCAGTTCAAACCCATGTTGTTCAAGGGTCAATGGTATCAGTAAAGCTTGACACTGCTAAGATCTCTGATATGAATGAGTGTGATTTGACAATCCAATCCTTTGTGTTATCCCACAAGGAAACTGAAGTTCAGAGCAGTTAAGTGATTTGCTAAAAGTCACATACTAAAAAGTAGCCAAATAGGAATAGAAACCAAATCTTAAATCAGACTCTTTGTACCACGTGATACATTACAGTGAGATGGAAAAACAAAAAACAAAACAAAACACAATAAAACCTGTGTTGTGGAATCAGAAATAGACTTGCCTGTTGGTTCTATCACTGACCAACTGTTTGACTTTGGGCAAAGTACTTACAATTTCCTTACCTATGCAGTACTTCTTACATAAGAGGCAAAAGATATCTTAATGACAAATATAATAGAATGGATAAACATGACATAATACAGTAGAACATTTAGAAACATTTTTAAAGGATGGAGGGGGAAAAAAAAGTATTGCTTACTTTTTTCTTGTAATGCTTGCAGTTTATTCAGTTCTTCATTCTCTTCATCACTCTCTTCACTACTTGTGCTGCTGACATCCAAAACTATGTCCCTTTTGGGGTCTACTCGGAGAAAATTGCGGCATTCAAAAGTCAGGTGACCAGCTAAGTAAAACAAACAAAAAATATGAATGACAAAACTATTACATTATATTTTTTGCTGTGTTTGTTCACTAAGCAACAAGTTACAATTTTAGTAATATAATGTTTAGTTTTAACTTTTATTCAGTGGGTGGTAGTTTGCTTTACCTGAATGAAACATTCAGAAAACCTTTTCTTTTCTTTAACAGGGCTTCTAATTCAATAAACATGCTTTTTGGTTACTTCTTATGGATTTCAGGATATTGAATTAATGTACTTACTATGTACTAAAGAAAATATTTTCAACGTTGGATTTTATGTCTTATTCCTTTCCCATATACCTTTTTGCTTCTCAGCTTGACTACTATACTCATGCAATTACACAGCTGTCACCTAATTAAAGGTGCCATAATAACATAATTGAACATGTTCTTCAAAAGAACACCTAAGATTCTAATTCTGACATCATTCAGTCCTTAAAGATTCTCCCTATAAGAAAACTACAACAGGGCTTCCCTGGTGGTGCAGTGGTTAAGAATCCGCCTGCCAATGCACGGGACACAGGTTCGAGCCCTGGTCCGGGAAGATCCCACGTGCCACAGAGCAACTAAGTCCGTGCACCACAACTACTGAGCCCACACTCTAGAGCCCACGAGCCACAACTACTGAAGCCCACGTGCTTTAGAGCCTGTGCTCTGCAACAAGAGAAGCCACTGCAATGACATCCCCGTGCACAGCAATGAACAGTAGCCCCAGCTCACTGCAACTAGAGAAAGCCCGCGCGCAGCAACGAAGACACAATGCAGCCAAAAATAAATTAATTAAAAAAAAACTACAACAGTTATCTACTTATTGCATGATGCAATTAAAAAATCAAATATTATTGAATACAAACACCAAAAAAGTACAGGAGATAAAATCACTAATAATACCTAAGTGCTTATCACCCACATGTTAACATTTTGTTTTATTCACTTAATTTTTTTTTAAAGTGAAAAACTGCATGTGTGTGTGCACATACACATACACAAAGTTGGAGAGCTTGCACCATGCCTTGGAACCCTGCCCCAATCCCATTCCATTCTCTCTTCAGAAGTTGGTATACTGAAGTTGGTGTCTTATCTTTTCAAAATAGCGTATTGTATTTTTATTATTTTTTAACATAAACTCAATTATACTTACCTATCATTCTGTAACTTGTTTCTGTCATTCAGTATTATGTTTTGTGATTTATCTATGTTAACATAAATAGATATAATTATGTGATTTATCTATGTTAACATAAGTAGATATAATTATCTCCTTTTATCTGATGAATAATGTCCCATTATATAAAAATATATTTATCCTTTCTACTACTGATAGGATCTTAGGTTGCTTCTAGTATTTTGCTATTATAAATAATGCGGAAATGCGTAGCTATACACGTCTCTCTGTGCACACATGGCACAGCTTCTCTAAGGCAGTAGCTTTTGAATTCTTTTGACTATGGCTGACCGATGGTAAAAAGTAACAATGCAACCAAGTATATTCATATATACATTCATATACATATACACACTAACCCACAAAAATTAAAACAAAATTACATGAAGCATTATGACATGTGATATTCAAAAAAAATCAATGCTGATAGAAACTACATAATTGATTTCACAACCCACTAATGATTCACTACAACTCTGTACTAGGATTTATTTCTAGTTCTCTTAATTAAGGGTGAAGCCTTTTGGAAGACCTAGATTTATACAAGAGCATCTCCTAGTAGGGTACCAAACTTGGGTGGGGCCCTGAACCTTGCCTTTATTCCCTGCACCCTGCCAATACATGATGATAGAAGTTCAAGAACCTTGGGTTCAGCAAATACCCTCAAGACTTACCTCCTAGAGGTTCTGCTTTCCTTTGGTTGCTGGCCTCTAAGTATTCTTTAATTCTTTATTTTCTTCTAGCACACTCATCTATCTAATATGTATTGCATATTTTATACAAGTTTCTTAGTTGTTTACAAAAGGGTCCAGTCTGCCATACTGCTGGAACCAAGTTTTCTCTATTGTGATTTCTTTCAAATGAATCATTCATAAGTGTTCTTTTCAGTTTCCAAACATATGGAGCTTTCAGACTATGCTTTTGTTGATTTCTAAATTTATTACACTGTTTTCAGAGAGTGGAGTCTGTATGACATCAGTTTTTTAGTATTTGCTGAGATTTCTTTTATGGCCTATCATGTAGTAAATTTAGGGGAAAACTTGATGCGTATTTTAAAAGAATATACATCACTATTTGTTGACGTCTATTTTGTTGTTCAAATCTCCATCTTACTTTTTTCTGTAATAACTTCTGATAGTATAATTTTAAGTACCTTTATCACTATAGATTTGTCAATTTCTCCGTTATTATTAGTTGAATCACATGAAGTTGCAACTTTTGTGAGTAAAACAGCTGATTATCAACAATATTCAACCTAGTATCTATCTGCTCTTTTTTCCCCATCCCTTTATTTTAAAATTTTCTATGCAGTTTTTAGTTTTCTAAGTAGTTTCACTAATAATGACATGTAGCTGGACTTTTTAAATTTACTTTGATACCTGACCAATTTTTTATGTTAATTTCTTAGCTTCAACAAAGAGTACCTGCCTCACTGGGGGCAGTATAAATTCACTCCTCATACCTACACAAGGTATAAGTTCAGGTTACCAATTCTCGATTATTCCTTTTCTTCTAATTATTATTTTATAGGAACTTAAACACAGTAAACTTTCTCATCACTTTCCCTAGACAGTAAACGGAATTTTTCTAATTCCTGCTTCACTGTTTTTTTGAGCAATCTGGCTCTAAACAAGAGCCTCCACTCTGGCCATGCTGCCATTCCACAGGGGTCTAAAGCTTCACTCCGTATCCCATAAATGTCTACCCAGTAGGCCCGTGGACCTCATTGTTTCCAGCTATCATTCCCTGCTCTGGCTTTGAGCTCCTTTTCCTTTCCAACACCTGGGGATTTCCCTTTTTCACCTGGGTTATTTTTATTTTTGCTGTTACTCTATTTTTCTCCAGTATCTCTATGTTTTTGGAGCAGAAAGGAGGACTTTCTATGTTGCTTCAGCTTGCCATTCTGATCAGAACTCCTGATGATACAATTTTTCCTTTACTTAATCTAGCTTTGCATCCAAACACCTTATGTTGTAATAAATATCTCATATAAACAAAATACATAATAACCACACTGGCAGCAGTCTGTCTCACACCCATTTTAGCCTTACTTCAATGAAACTGGCCCTAAACTGATAATAAGACAAGTTGCTTGTGAACAAACTTAGAAAATTATTCCAAAATATAGTTCTTGTGACCTCTTTTCTACATAGACTCTCAGGAGACAATGAGCAGAAAATTCTTTAAAAAAGGAAAAAAACAAAACAGGCTGTGGACCTGCCTGGACATGGTGACTTCCAGCAGGTCCCGCCTCAGCCACGTTCTCCTGCCAGCAGCTCCCACCCCCCAGGGCCAACATCCTCTCCATGTTTGTTTATTGATTTATTATTTTTGGCTGCGTTGGTTCTTTGTTGCTGTGCGCAGGCTTTCTCTAGTTGAGGCGAGCTGGGGGCTACTCTTTGTGGTGGTACATGGGCTTCTAATTGCAGTGGCTTCTCTTGTTGCAGAACACGGGCTCTAGGTGCGCGGGCTTCAGTAGTTATGGCACGCGGGCTCAGCAGTTGTGGCATATGGGCTTAGTTGCTCCACAGCATGTGGGATCTTCCTGGACCAGAGATCGAACCCATGTCCCCTGCATTGGCAGGTGGATTCTTAACCATTGCACCACCAGGGAGGTCCTCAGCAGAAAATTCTTAGATGACCAGAAACTTAAATTTTGACCACAGATATGTAGAGACATTTCAAGTTATAACATTTTAGTAGCTGACTGTAAAGAGTAACCTGGCTTTTTCAGAAATGGAAAAGCCAATCCTTAAATTCATACAAAAATGTAAGGGACCCTGAACAGCCAAAACAATCCTGAAAAAGAATAAAGGTGGAAGGCTCATATTTCCTGATTTCAAAACTTACCACAAAGCTATAGTAATCAAAACAGGGTGATAGTGTCATAAGGATAGTCATATAGACCAATGGAATAGAACTTAGAGTCCAGAAATACACCCATACATATATAGCCAATTGCTTTTTGACAAGAGTGTCAAGTCTATTCAGTGGGGAAAGAACAGTCTCTTCAGCAGATGGTGCTGGGACAACAGGATTTCCACATGTAAACGAATGAAGTTGAACTCCTCACCTCACATCGTATGCAAAAACTGACTGAAAATGGATTAAAGACCACAACAATATAAGAGCTAAAACCATAAAACTCCTAGAAGAAAGTATGGGGTAAATCTTCTTTAACTTGGATTTAGCAATGGATTCTTACATATAAAACACCAACAGCACAAGTAACAAAAGATAAAACTGATAAGTTGGATTTCATCAAAATTTAAAACATCTGTGCAAAGAAATTATTATGAAAGTGAAAAAACAACCTACAGAGTGGAAGAAAAGATTTGTAACTTATATATCTGATAGGGTTAACTATTTAGTATATATACAATTCCCGCAACTCAAGAAGAAAAAGACAACTCAATTAAAACATGGGCAAAGAAACTGAATAGACATTTCTCCAAAGAAGATATACAAATGGCCAGTAAGACCATGAAAAGATACCCAACATCATTAGTCTTTAGAGAAATGCAAATGAAAACCATGAGATATCCCTTCACATCTATTAAGATGGCTACAATTTTTAAAAAAGAAAAGAGAAAGGAAAATAAGTGTTGGCAAGAATGTGGAGAAACTGGAACTCTTGTACATTTCTGGTGGGAATATAAAATGATGGAGCTGCTGTGGAAAACAGTCTGGCAACTCCTCAAGAAGCTGCACACAGATGACCCAGCATTCCACTCCTAGGTATATATACCCAAAAGAATCAAAAACGGGGACTCAGACAGACACTTATACAACAAAATTCATTGCCCATTAATCACAATAGCCAAAAGGTAAAAATAACCCAAGTGTCTATCAATAGATGAATGGATAAAGAAAACGTGGTGTATCCATACAATGAAATATCATTCAGCCATAAAGAGGAATAAAGTTATGATACATGCTAAAACATGAATGAACTTTAAAAACATTATGCTAAGGGAAATAAGCCAGACACAAAAGGACAAATACTATATGATTCGACTTACATGAAATATCTAGAATGGCCAAATTCATAGAGATAGAAAGTAGATTAGAGGTTACCAGGGTCTGGGGGAAGGGAGGAGTGGGGAGGTACTGCTTAAGGTTTATAGAGTTTCTATTTGGGGTGATGAAAAAGTTTTGTAATAGATAGGGGCGATGGTTGTACAACATTGTGAATGTAATTAATGCCACTGAATTGTATACTTAAAAATGGTTAAAATGGCACGTGATGTTATATGTATTTTACCACAACTTATTTATTTATTTATTTATTTATTTCGTTATGCGGGCCTCTCACTGTTACAGCCTCTCCCGTTGCAGAGCACAGGCTCCGGACGCGCAAGCTCAGCGGCCATGGCTCACGGGCCCAGCCGCTCCACGGCATGTGGGATCTTCCCAGACCGGGGCACGAACCCGTGTCCCCTGCATCGGCAGTCGGACTCTCAACCACTGCGCCACCAGGGAAGCCCCCACAATTTATTTTTGAATTTTATTGTATTTATTTTTTTATACAGCAGGTTCTTATTTGTTATCCATTTTATACATTATTAGCGTATATATGCCAATCTCAACCTCCCAATTCATCCCACCACCTCCCCCCCGGCCTCTTTCCCCCCTTGGTGTTACATACATTTGTTCTCTACATCTGTGTCTCAATTTCTGCCCTGCAAACTGGTTCATCTGTACCATTTTTCTAGGTTCCACATATATGCAACAAAATACGATATTTGTTTTTCTCTTTCTGACTTACTTCACTCTATATGACAGTCTCTAGATCCATCCACGTCTCTACAAATGACCCAATTTTGTTCCTTTTTATGGCTGAGTAATACTCCATTGTATATATGTACCACATCTTCTTTATCCATTCGTCTGTTGATGGGCATTTAGATTGCTTCCATGACCTGGCTATTGTAAATGGTGCTGCAGTGAACATTGGGGTGCATGTGTCTTTTTGAATTATGGTTTTCTCTGGGTATATGCCCAGTAGTGGGATTGCTGGGTCATGTGGTAATTCTATTTTTAGTTTTTAAAGGCACATCCATACTGTTTTCCAGAGTGGCTGTATCAATTTACATTCCCACCAACAGTGCAAGAGGGTTTCCTTTTCTCCACACCCTCTACAGCATCTGTTGTTTGTAGATTTTCTGAAGATGCCCATTCTAACTGGTGTGAGGTGATTCCTCATTGTAGTTTTGATTTGCATTTCTCTAATAATTAGTGATGCTGAGCAGCTTTTCATGTGCTTCTTGGCCATCTGTATGTCTTCTTTGGAGAAATATCTATTTAGGTCTTCTGCCCATTTCTGGATTGGGTTGTTTGTTTTTTTAATACTGAGCTGCATGAGCTGTTTATATATTTTGGATATTAAGCCTTTGTCCATTGATTCGTTTGCAAATATTTTTCTCCATTTTGAGGGTTGTCTTTTCGTCTTGTTGGTAGCTTCCTTTGCTTTGCAAAAGCTTTTAAGTTTTATTAGGTCCCATTTGTTTATTTTTGTTTTTATTTCCATTCCTCTAGGAGGCGAATCAAAAAAGATCTTGCTGTGATTTATGTCAAAGAGTATTCTTCCTATGTTTTTCTTTAAGAGTTTTATAGGGATCAGTTTTACATTTAGGCCTCTAATACATTTTGAGTTTATTTCTCTGTATGGTGTTAAGAAGTGTTCTAATTTCATTCTTTTACATGTAGCTGTCCAATTTTCCCAGCACCACTTATTGAAGAGACTGTCTTTTCTCCATTGTATATCCTTGCCTCCTTTGTCACAGGTTAGTTGACCACAGGTGTGTGGGTTTATCTCTGGGCTTTCTATCTTGTTCCATTGATCTCTATTTCTGGTTTTGTGCCAGTACCATACTGTCTTGATTACTGTAGCTTTGTAGTATAGTCTGATGTCAGGGAGTCTGATTCCTCCAGCTCAGTTTTTTTTTTTTTCTTCAAGATTGCTTTGGCTATTCAGGGTCTTTTGTGTCTCCATACAAATTTTAAGATTTTTTTGTTCTAGTTCTGTAAAAAATGCCATTGGTAATTTGATAGGGATTGCACTGAATCTGTAGATTGCTTTGGGTAGTATAGACATTTTCACAATATTGATTCTTCCAATCCAAGAACATGGTATATCTCTCCATCTGTTTCTATCACCTTTAATTTCTTCTATCAGTGTCTTATAGTTTTCTGCATACAGATCTTTTGTCTCCCTAGGTTGGTTTATTCCTAGGTATTTTATTCTTTTTGTTGCAGTGGTAAATGGGAGTGTTTCCTCAATTTCTCTTTCAGATTTTTCATCATTAGTGTATAGGAATGCAACAGGTTTCTGTGCATTAATTTTGTATCCTGCAACTTCAATTAGCTCTAGTAGTTTCCTGGTGGCATCTTTAGGATTCTCTATGTATAGTACAATGTCATCTGCAAACAGTGACAAGTTTTACTTCTTCTTTTCCAATTTCTATGCCTTTTATTTCTTTTTCTTCTCTGATTGCCGTGGCTAAGACTTCCAAAACTATTTTGAATAATAGTGGTGAGAGTGGACATCCTTGTCTTGTTGCTGATCTTAGAGGAAATGCTTTCAGCTTTTCACCATTGAAAAGGATGTTTGCTGTGGGTTTGTCATATATGGCCCTTATTATATTGAGGTAGGTTCCCTCTATGGCCACTTTCTGGAGAGTTTTTATCATAAATGGGTGTTGAATTTTGTCAAAAGCTTTTGCTGCATCTATTGAGATGATCATATGGTTTTTCTTCCTCCATTTGTTAATATGGTGTATCACATTGATTGATTTGTGTATACTGAAGAAGCCTTGCATCCCTGGGATAAATCCCACTTGATCATGGTGGATGATGCTTTCAATGTGTTGTTGGATTGTGTTTGCTAGTATTTTGCTGAGGATTCTTGCATCTATATTCCTCAGTGATAGTGGTCTGTAATTTTCTTTTTTTGTAGTATCTTTGTCTGGTTTTGGTATCAGGGTGATGGTGGTCTCATAGAATGAGTTTGGGAGTGTTCCTTCCTCTGCAGTTTTTTGGAAGAGTTTGAGAAGGATGGGTGCTAGCTCTTCTCGAAATGTTTGACAGAATTCCCCTGTGAGCCATCTGGTCCCAGACTTTTGTTTGTTGGAAGATTTTTAATCACAGTTTCAATTTCATTACTGTGATTGGTCTGTTCATATTTTCTATTTCTTCCTGGTTCAGGCTTGGAAGGTTATACCTTTCTAAGAATTTGTCCATTTCTTCCATGTTGTCCATTTTATTGGCATAGAGTTGCTTGTAGTAGTCTCTTAGATGCTTTGTATTTCTGTGGTGTCTGTTGTAACTTCTCCTTTTTCATTTCTAATTTTATTGATTTGAGTCCTCTCCCTCTTTTTCTTGATGAGTCTGGCTAATGCTTTATCAATTTTGTTTATCTTCTCAAAGAACCAGCTTTTAGTTTTATTGATCTTTGCTATCGTTTTGTTTGTTTCTATTTCATTTATTTCTGCTCTGATGTTTCTTTCTTTCTTTCTTTCTACTAAGTTTGGGTTTTGTTTGTTCTTCTCTCTCTAGTCCCTTTAGGTGTAAGGTTCGATTGTTTGAGATTTTTCTTGTTTCTTGAGGTAGGCTTGAATTGCTATAAACTTCCCTCATAGAACTGCTTTTTCTGCATCCCATAGGTTTTGGATCATTGTGTATTCATTGTCATTTAGCTCTATGTATTTTTTGATTTCCTCTTTGATTTGTTCAGTGATTTCCTAGTTATTTAGTAACATATTGTTTAGCCTAATGTGTTTGTGTTTTTTACATTTTTTCCCCTGTAAATGATTTCTAATCTCATAGCGTTGTGGTCAGAAAAGATGCTTGATATGATTTCAATTTTCTTAAATTTACTGAGGCTTGATTTGTGACCCAAGATGTGATCTATCCTGGAGAATGTTCTGTGTGCACTTGAGAAGAAAGTGTAATCTGCTGTTTTTGGATGGAATGTCCTATAAATATCAATTAAATCTATCTGGTCTACTGTGTCATTTAAAGTTTATGTTTCCTTACTAATTTTCACTTTGGATGATCTGTCCATTGGTGTAAGTAAGGTGTTAAAGTCCCCCACTATTATTGTGTTACTGTTGATTTCCTCTTTTATAGCTGTTAGCATTTACATTATGTATTGAGGTGTTCTTATGTTGGGTGCAAATATATTTATAATTGTTATATCTTCTTCTTGGATTGATCCCTTGGTCATTATGCAGTGTCCTTCCTTGTCGCTTGTAACATTATTTTATAGTCTATTTTATCTGATATGAGTATTGCTACTCCAGCTTTCTTTTGATTTCCATTTGCATGGAATATCTTTTTCCATCCCCTCACTTTCAGTCTGTATGTGTCCCTAGGTCTGAAGTGGATCTCTTGTAGGCAGCATATATATGGGTCTTGTTTTTGTATCCATTCAGCGAGCCTGTGTCTTTTGGTGGGAGCATTTAGTCCATTTACATTTAAGGTAATTATTGATATGTATGTTCCTATTCCCATTTTCTTAATTGTTTTGGGTTCGTGATTGTAGGTCTTTTCCTTCTCTTGTGTTTCTTGCCTAGAGAAGTTCCTTGAGCATTTGTTGTAGAGCTGGTTTGGTGGTGGTGAATTCTCTTAGCTTTTGCGTGTCTGTAAAGCTTTTGATTTCTCTGTCAAATCTGAAAGAGATCCTTGCTGGGTAGAGTATCTTGGTTGTAGTTTCCTCCCTTTCATCACTTTAAATACATCATGCCACTCCCTTCTGGCTTGTAGAGTTTCTGCTGAGAAATCAGCTGTTACTCTTATGGGAGTTCCCTTGCATGCTATTTGTTGTTTTTCCCTTGTTGCTTTCAATAGTTTTTCTTTGGGGGCTTCCCTGGTGGTGCAGTGGTTGAGAGTCCACCTGCTGATGCAGGGGACATGGGTTCATGCCCCGGTCCAGGAAGATCCCACATGCAGCGGACGGCTGGGCCTGTGAGCCATGGCTGCTGAGCCTGTGCGTCCGGAGCCTGTGCTCTGCAACGGGAGAGGCCACAACAGTAGAGGCCCGCGTACTGTAAAAAAACAAACAAAAAATATAGTTTTTGTTTGTCTTTAATTTTTGTCAGTTTGATTACTATGTGTCTCTGCATGTTTCTCCTTTGGTTTATCCTGCCTGGGACTCTCTGCGCTTCCTGGACTTGGGTGGCTATTTCCTTTCCCATGTTAGGGAAGTTGTCACCTATAATCACTTCAAATATTTTCTCAGGTCCTTTCTCTCTCTCTTCTCCTTCTGGGACACCTATAATGCAAATGTTGTTGCGTTTAATGTTGTCCCAGAGGTCTCTTAGGCTGTCTTCTTTTCTTTTCATTCTTTTTTCTTTATTCTGTTCCACAGCAGTGAATTCCACCATTTTGTCTTTCAGGTCACTTATCTGTTTTTCTGCCTCAGTTACTCTGCTATTGATTCCTTCTAGTGTATTTTCTAGTGTATTTTTCATTTCTGTTATTGTATTCTTCATCTCTGTTTGTTTGTTCTTCAATTCTTGTAGGTGTTTGTTCTTTAATTTTCTAGGTCTTTGTTAAACATTCCTTGCTTCTTCTCGATCTTTGCCTCCATTCTTTTTCCGAGGTCCTGGATCATCTTATCGTTATTCTGAATTCTTTTTCTGGAAGGTTGCCTATCTCCACTTCATTTAGTTGTTTTTCTGTGGTTTTATCTTGTTCCTTCATCTTCTACATAGCCCTCTGCCTTTTCATCTTGTCTATCTTTCTGTGACTGTGGTTTTTGTTCCACACGCTGCAGGATTGTAGTTCTTCTTGCTTCTGCTGTCTGCCCTCTGGTGGATGAGGCTATCTATAAGTTTCCTGATGGGAGGGACTGGTGGTGGGTAGAGCTGTCTGTTGCTCTGGTGGGCAGAGCTCAGTAAAACTGTAATCTGCTTGTCTGCTGATGGGTGGGGCTGGGTTCCCTCCCTGTTTGTCGTTTGGCCTAAGGCAACCCAACACGAGCCTACTGGGCTCTTTGGTGGGGCTAATGCCAGGTTCTTGCGGGGCTAATGCCAGGTTCTTGGAGGGCTAATGCCAAGGAGTACTTCCCAAAACTTCTGCTGCCAGTGTCCTTGTCCTCAAGATGAGACAAAGCCACCCCCTGCTTCTGCAGGAGACCTTCCAACACTAGCAGGTAGGTCTGGTTCAGTCTCCTATGGGGTCACTGCTCCTTCCCCTGGGTCCTGATGCATACACTACTTTGCATGTGCCCTCCAAGAGTGGAGTCTGTTTACCCCAAACCTGTTGAAATCCTGCAATCAAATCCCGCTACCCTTCAATGTCTGATTCTCTAGGAATTCCTCCTCCCATTGCCATACCCCCAGGTTGGGAAGCCTGACGTGGGGCTCAGAACCTTCAGTCCAGTGCGTGGACTTCTGTGGTATAAGTGTAGTCCAGTTTGTGAGTTACCCACCCAGCAGTTATGGGATTTGATTTTATTGTGATTGCACCCCTCCTACCATCTCACTGTGGCTTCTCCTTTGTCTTTGGATGTGGGCTATCTTGTTCGGTGAGTTCCAGTGTCTTCCTGTCGATGATTATTCAGCAGTTAGCTGTGATTCTGGTGCTCTTGCAAGAGGGAGAGAGCGCATGTCCTTCTGCTCCGCCATCTTGAACCAATCTCCTACCACAATTTTTTTAAATGGGGAAAAAAGCACCACGGCACAGTATGAAGTCTTACTAATAACCAGATTTCAATTTTCAGTTTTCCTATTTAATAACAGAGTAATCCTCTTGAGCCTGTTTTCTGATTTGTCACAGTAATTATTTGTAACAATAATAATAATGATTTTTGGCAAAGCATTGATGTAAAACTTGAATTAGCTAATTTAATCTTTACAACAAGTCTATGGAACTGAGTACTATAATTATCTCATTTTACCAACACAAAACTGAAGCACAGAGTGGTTAAGTAACTTGCCTAAAGTCACACAGCTAGTAATTGCCAGCTAAGGTTTGTACCTACATGCCAGACCAATGGTTTTCAATGTTCATAAAAATGGAGACTATGAAACCTACTTCACAGGGTTGTTTTGGAATGAAATGCAATGAATCGTATCTTTAAACTGCTTAGTACAGACCCTAGCACCAAGCAGATATTCAATACACAGTACCAGGTTCTTACCAGTTATTGTACCAATAAAAGCAAAGGCATATTCTCTCTTGTTCTCACTCAAGGAGTGGCTATGTGGGCAACTCTAAGTGTCCAGTAACAATAAAACCTACAGTTTCATTTAGACTGTGCAGATAAAAATGTGTCAACGCATTAAAAAAACTCTTGTTTTATACTTAGGGTGCCCATGCACTTCTTCCTTGGCCTACAGAGTGTACAGACTAGGCTAACAGGTATTAATTTTTACCAGGCTTTGTCTGTACCTAAGGTCCTGAGTTTTGAGATGATGAAAGCTACATTATAAACTTCTGAATTCTTAAACCTAGTTAATTCCCCAAACTTCACATCCCTATCATTTTGGTTCCCACCCAAAAGTGCAGGCCTCTGTATTCATATTACTTCCCTGAAGTCTCATCCACACATTGCTCTTTCTGTTCCTCTGACTTGACTAATCATCACCCCCTTCTCTCCCCATCTTATTATGACAGCTTCTGAAACCTGCAATCCCTGGTGAACAAACTGCTACCTGTTCACAGAATGCTCCCTCTACTGCTTTTTTTAAGGGATAATTGGCTCTTTCCTGCAGACGCTTCTTTACAGCTTACCTCTGTATTATTAGCATCCTCCAGGATCCTCAACACTGCTTCCACATAGCAGTCCCCTACGCACCCCTGCAGCTAGCCCTCTGCTGCTGTGTAACAGCCCCATCCACCAAAATTGTTGGAGCCTGACTCACACTCTAGCTCTTTACCTTAAGACCTTTCATAGTCTGGACAGACAGCCTATGGCTTTGATTGGCTTTTCTCAGCCCCTTGACATTCTAGATGCCATGGCCACACAAGGCTCCTTGTCATCACCTGGAACTGTTTCATGTCTGAGATTTTAAACTCCAATATTATAGTACTTTGACTATAACCTTTTATCCTTCTAGCTTCCTTATTCCCTTACACCCATGCACAGATCTGTTTCTGAATCTCGTTAAGACCTTCAGTCACTTAATCCCTTCATTTTTCTCTTAGTCTATCATTCCTTACCATCTGAACACTCTTTTATAAGCCTCATCTGACTCTTTCATATTCCTTTTCTACTGTACCTCACTGTAAAACAACTAATCTGGGTCAAAGCTATCCTTTCTTTGAGTCGTGCCTACCCCTGAGCAGCCAAACAATGCTTGAACACAATCACACATTCACGGACATGAGCACAAACACAAACTTTTTCATTTTTTGTTTGTCTTTGGTCAGCTTCCTCTCCTATTTCCCTCAATGACTTTTCCAAACTAATGCCTGACTTAAATCATTCTTCGACCATTCCCTGGCCCACTCAGTGCCTCCTCCCAAAACAGATGATTCTGCCTCCTAATTTACAAAGAAAATTAAGATTAACAGGCAGCATCTCCTTCTACTTTGTCTCTGCACCTGAAAACAACCATATTTTTCTCACCTAGTTTCCTCCAGACTTAAGAGGTATCCTTGTCATACCCCTTAAGAGAAACTTCCATAATCTTCTCCTGTCTCCAATATCTACAAGATCTCTTCTAATATCCCCTTGGTCTATATATACATTTTATACTTCAAATATAAAACCCTCCATTTATCCCATATTCCCTTCTAGGAATTATTCAATATGATATGAATGTTTGTGTCCCCCAAAATTCATATGTTGAAATTCTAACCCCCATAGGTGATGGTATTAGTAGGTGGGGCCTTTGGAAGGTGATTAGGCTCTGAGGGTGGTACCCTCATGAATGGGATTAATGCCTTCTAAAAGAGACTCCAGTGAGATCCCTAGCCCCTTCCGCCAATTGGGGATACAACAAAAATCTGTGACTTGGAAAAGGGCTTTCACCCAACCATGCTGGTATCCAGAACTCGGGCTTCCAGCTTCTAGAACTGTGAGCAATACATTTCTGTTGTTTATAAGCTACCCAACCTGTGTTATTTTGTTATAGCACCCCATATGGACCTTAAGACAGTACCCTACTTTCCTCATGTAAATTTCTTGAAAAATGGAAATAACATAGGCCCTATCCCTCACTATTCAGGCCTGAATCTACAAAGTTTGTTTCATGACCTACAACTCTACTTAAACTGATCTTGCTAAGGTCAGCAAAGCATTCTACCTGGCAAATCCAGTGAACATTTTTCAATCTATTTCTCACAAATCTTATCTGTTACACCTGACATTTCTCCTCAACCTTGAAAACCCTTACTCCCTTGGCTTACATGATGCTGCCCAGTCCTGCTTCTCCTGGCATTGTACCTTCTTGATCATTTTTTCCTCAGCTCATGCCTATCTATTTTACTCCATCTGTTGATATTTTACCCCACCAAGAGCCTGTTATTCATTGTTCCAAAGTTTGTTTATATAATATCATGTAAGTAAAAAGATACGAATGTGGAAAAAAAAAAAGAGTAGTTGTTTCCATGAAACAAAGCAGTACTTCTGGAAAGGCTTGATTTAGACGAACTGCTTTAAAAAAGCAGTTTTCAAATTAGGTCTTGGTAAGAAGACTGTAAAGATAGGAGAAAAAACCCTAAAACAGTGAGAAAAGGTATCTTTTTTTCTCAAAGGGGGTGTCATTGGCATTTTGGGCCAGACAATTCTTCATTGTCCAAGACACTGCAGGATGTTTATAGTTCCTGGACCCTACATACTAAATGTCATACTGCTCTTCTCCAGTATGACAGTTGTTATAGGCAACTAAACAAAAAAACCTTCACAGATTTCCAGGGAACCTGTATCACCTCTAGTTGAGAACTAATGATAGAAGGATTCTGCACTCAGATTTCTTTACAAGTATCTTAACTGCTTGCTCATCTTTGAAGAAACAAACTACAAAAAGTAGAAAATACATTTCAAATATGATTTCCACTCAAAAGATTGTGTGTAACACCAATCAGCAGACCCATGGCAAAGAAAAGGTCATGACTGTATATTATATCAATAGATTAGCATTTTTAAGTTAAATAAAATGTTTTTATTTCCTATTGCTGTAATCAAATGCTCAACTAGTGAGTCTACTGTATTGAACCTCATTTTAGCATATTTTCTGAGAACTGTCATAATTATCTGAGACATTTATTGCATGGACAAAGGCTTAGCGTCCTTGTAGCTTTTAAATATTCAGAAGTTGCCAACTTCAAAAAAATTCAAATAAAAACTCATTATAGAAATGACCATTCTTCTAACTTTGCTGAGGAAATTCTGCCATGAAAAAGTGAGATCCATGTTAACCTAGCAACACATTCATGTTTAATTTGAAACTTTTAAAAAACAATATAACCATTATTGAAACATACTGACAATATTTTTCAATCAAGTATTAAAGTTTTAAAAAGTGTACAATCTAAACCACTCTTTTCACAATAATAGAGAGAAAATACTCTTTCGTACCTCACTGACAAATATTCAAATTCTTAGGCATTAAAAACATTTTGAAGGGTTTTGTTGACCTTTGTCTTACCTCTACAAGCAACACAAAGATTCTGGCCTCCAAATAACAGATAATTTTTAAAATGTAGTTTCTATTAGAAAGAGGTGTACACTGAGAAGACTTTCATCTCTAGCAGCTGTAAGATGTAAATTTAACCCAGAAGGGAAATATTACTAAATTTCTCCACAGGAGACAAATTAGAAATTGTTTATAATATAATCACCAAAATCAAAAGAAAGATTTGAATAATATAGCAGAAGGCACTAAACTTGGACAGACAATCAAAACTATTTGCTTACTTGGCTTCTCTAAATAAATTATAATTACTACAGATGCTTCCATTATTGTCTAATATAAAGTAGCAATGAGGAAACTAGATCAACAAGAATTCTATTTCCAAAAAAATGATTTTAATTGCTTTCCTACAAGTCTTAAGTTAAAAGGAGTCCAAGTAGATGAACTGATATTAGTAGACAGACTGGGAAATCCATTCTAGATTGTGAAGTGGATACAGCATCGATATATGTAGTACTTTCTTAAGTATTTTTTAATGTAAAAATTCAAACAATCTTTATTGTTAAGTGCATCATACATAGAGAAGAGTATATACAATGAATATTTACAGTTGAAAGAGAATTAATAAAGTAAATAGCTGCATACCCATCTCTCAGGTTAGGTAACAGATTGTTACCAGAACCCTAATTAATCTTCTGTGTGCCCTCCCCCCACAAACCACTTGCTGTCCCCCACTTCCCCCAGATAACCACTAGCCTCACTTATGTATGTCTTCTTTGCTTTTCTTTGTGGTTTTACTCCTTACATATGTACTCCTAATCTTAAGTCTTGAATAAAGAAATGAAGTTAGCAAGGATTGAAAGAACATAAACAAAGCATAAATAAATATAAGCAAATTTAAAAAACAGAAAAGACATCATTGCACTCATTTCTTGCATGCAAGCACATTCTTCAGGAGTTTTTATTTATATGAAGGGTATGTAGACTTATACGTCCACTTTTGCTAGTTGAGCATGCTTCAACTGAGCCAGGTTTCAGCCAGCCTTTGCTTGAAGGCATGTGACTTGGTTCTCCTAGCATGCTTTTATTCTTAGCCCTTCTACTGGAGATTCATGCCCCAAGTGCTCTCTTATTACATGATTTGAAAAAATAAATTTGTTTTTCCATACAAGAACATCTTTATTTCGTTACAAAATAACTCTGCTATGAATGAGAGTATTAACAACAATCCAGGCTCATTTGCATGCTCTCCAAACAACTAAGAAAACAGTGTAATGCTACTGTCAGAGCTGTTATTAAGTCTTTAGGAATTGTTACATTTACCTAGGGAAATGATACTTGTTTATACTACATAAGTACAAATTTAGACTACATAATTGCTCATGCTGAAGTTTACTTTTCCACTCCATTTCACTAATCATAATGGAGGTTGATTGTTTAAATCAAGGTTTCACCAGTGAGCAGAAATTCTGGGACCAATTTCACCCTTATAAAGAGTTAATTCAATAAACAGGAAAACCTTTCATAAATAGTTTTCATTGCTTTCACCTCTTTGCCTAGTATCTATAAGGATAAGGAATAAAAGAATAAGTATCTATGTACTTTTTTGGGGAATATACTTTCGCCAGACTCCTAAATCTACTACTCCATTTGTACTTCACGACATTTTTGCTAGTCACCAGATATATAGCCACCTGTCACTGGGTGCACAGCAGGGAAGAAAAGTGAGTATTCGGTGCTGGCAGAGGAATTTCTGAATTATCTGCAAACCTGAGCTAAATAACAGGGCTAAAGGACTATGCTCAGGGCCCTGAAATCAGGATGCTAAATCATATTGCCCAAAGAGGCAAATGATTCACTGCACAAAATGCAATTTTTTAATGTACTTACGATAGCCACATTTTTTACAGCCTGCTCGGACACTGTCCTTGTTGCAACCTGAAATACAGTTGGATAACATTTTAGGAGACATATAGATAAGTAATAAGAACAAACATTTCATCACATGGAAAAGCTGAGAAAACCACTTGTTATAGAATTTGTTTCTTAAAAAAAAATCATCTCTGACCTAGCTTAGAATACTACTCAATTATTATAATTATTAGAAATTAGTGGAAAAGCTAATTTACTCAAATTATTTCCATGACAAATACTTAAAGAAGATATTTTTCTCTAATTCAACAGAAATGCTGTACTATAGTCAAGAGCTTCAACATTCCAGGAATTCTATAACACTGCAGAAGAAATTCCGGGGTACTCTGGCCTGTCTCTCAAATGTAAAATAATTAACTGACTAGATATATACATAAACATGCAGGTTAACAAATATTTTTCTGCTTACTCTTAGAAGAAAAAAAATTCTAACTTTCTTAAAGGAATTGGTGAAATTCCAGAAACATACTTTAATTGCTAGGTATTGTAAGAAACATCTCAATTCAGCACTCAAATTTTGACAAGAGAAAAAAACTAGTCACATATTCAGTGTGATCAATGTTTAGAAGTATTTACAGTATCTCTGTATAAATAGTGGTACATACAGGTAACGTTGAAGATACAAATAACAGAGGAAATAAAACTGATTTTTTATTTTGATAACATACATATAACATAAAAATTTACCATCTTAACCATTTCAAAGTGCACAATTCAATGCTATTAAGTACATTCACAATGTTATACAACCATCACCACTATCTATTATTTCCAAAACTTTATCACTATCATCCCAAACAGTCACTGTGCTCATTAAACAATAACTGTCCATTCCCCTTTCCCTCTAGCTCCTGGTAATCTCTATTCTGTTTTCTGTGTCTATGCATTTGCCTGTTCTAGGTATCTCATATAAGTGGAATCATACAATATTTATCCTTTTGTGTCTGGCTTATTTTACCTAGCATAAAGTTTTCAAGGTTCATCCATACTGTAGCACACACCAGAATGGCATTCCTTTTAATGACAGAATAATATTCCATTGTATGTATATGTAGTTGAAACCAAATTTAACCTCCAATAAGGGCTTCCATTAACCAATCAGAGGGCCAGTACAGTATTACTCTATTTCTTAATTAAGGGCATCTAACTCCTAAGTCCTTCAAATGGAGATATCTCAGCTTAATAATAAAGTACATATAGTGCAAATGTAATACATTTAATTTTAAAAGAAAGATCATTTTTAAACCATTTCTTTAATGGTATAAAGTCAAATATTAGTCATTTCCCCCTAAAATATACATTGTTGAGTTGTTCTAGTAAAAATACAGTCCGTTCTGCTACGATGCTTTTTAAAAAAACATAAATTTGTTCCAATGCATCTGATATAAGAGGGAACAATTTGAGGGCAAACTGTCCATGAAATACACTAGGTGAATACAGAAACTTGCATCCAGTTGCTCTGAGCCTCAAAACATACATGGACACATCTCAAACATTTCTAGCAACTTCAGTTCACCACGTGTGCTGTGAGCAGCACCCACCCACATCTGGTGTTATAACTTCCCATCTGATTTTGTATTATTACCTTCCTACCACTACTTCAGAACAACTCATAAGCTACAATTCTTCTGAACTCCTCTTCCACAGCAAACTTCAGGTCTTTTTTTTTTTTTTTTTGCGGTACGCGGGCCTCTCACTGCTGTCGCCTCTCCCGTTGCGGATGAGCAGGCTCAACGGCCATGGCTCACGGGCCCAGTCGCTCCGCGGCATGTGGGATCTTCCCGGCCCGGGGCACGAACCTGTGTCCCCTGCATCGGCAGGCGGACTCTCAACCACTGTGCCACCAGGGAAGCCCAACTTCAGGTCTTTTGAAAGGTACAGTGTCCTGTTTATTGCAGTATTTATGTATCTTTTAACCAATTAACATATGCAGATAGGTTCCTATGAGTTTTTATGTATCACTGATGAAGTTTTTAAGTGTTGTGCCCCAACCTCATTTTTTTTTCCATAAACCTTGTGGGTTTTATTGCAGAGTGTAGAAACACATAAGCTGCATTGTAGCAGAACTGTGGTATAAAACTGGATTAATAATACAATCAGGCTCTTTCATTATGAAATAACTGCACATTGAAAAAGATGCTCAGAGAATCCGGGTCAATGTTAAGTCCGTTCCCACAGAAACCACAGACACTGAATAATACTGAACAAAACTGTGCTAAATGCACCATTACCTCTCCTACAACAAACTCAAAATGTTGCAGTGGACAGATTCGAAATGATCTCATCTCAGCATGTATCAGAAATTAACTCGTCTTTGACTAAAGCCATGGATAAAACTTATCATTTAAGTATCTCCTATTTTTAGCATGAACAAAATATGAAACTTTTTCAGAGCAGTTCATCTTCTTTAATAAGGTTGTAATTTTTTACATGAAAGGGAAGTATAAGAAGAACTCTAAATAATTTCATACCAGCTATTTCCTCACCAGCCTTTGGCTAGATTAAGATTTCAAGCTTCATTTGTCTATCATTTTCACAACTGTCTGGCCAACTAAATACTTTTACCTGGAACTTTGAATCCGATGCAACAGACACAGGAAATCTGAGACAAGTGACAATGAAATGGGGACAGTTAGTTCATTCTGCTGTCAGGATCCAGTTTCTAGTGGTAGTAATGCCACTGGCAGCAGCAGCCCTAACCAGGTCTAGGCCTGTGCAGGATCTTGGCTACGGGTTCCCTTGCTCTTGTTTATTTTCTGAGCCTCTATTATCCACCCTTTTCTTAGAGTCTGTGAGCTTCCTGGTATCTTTCCTTTTCTGCTTAAGTTAACTAGCCAGTTTCTGTTGTCTAGAACAAGAACTCTGCTGATACAATGGTACTTGAGATCCATGTCAAACTGAATAGCAAGACTATAAGGGAGGCCCTGACTCTGACAAGTTATCCATTTCCCCATCTTAGGTTCCCGTGCTGTTCTTTGTTCCACTCCTCTTCAAAGTTTGCTAGACTAATAGACCCTGCCTCCCTCGAAATGTTCCTACAATCCGAAAGCCATTAAATAATCATGACCTATAATTCAAAAGCCATCAAATAAAAACTTACAAATTTGGCTACATATCAGTAATATATTTCCCCCTAACCCCCACCTACGCCTCTGAGGGTGGCAGGGCAGCAACATACCAAAGAGATATGCTGCAAAATTCCAGAGGTGCCTCGGTGAGTGAGACATGGGACAGGTGACCTAGGTCTTGAAGGTGTGGCAAGAGGTTCTGGAATGGAGGATTCTGGGCCAGTCATGGAGAACCGGAAGCTGCAGCAGAGATGATGGAATTCAAGGAAACATCCTTGCTTTGGTGAATGGAGATTTCTTCAGTGGACACTTGGTACCAGCTCTGAGAGCCCTTACCCCTGCCTATTTCCTGCCATGATGTGGGTCAGATGTACGTATTCTCTATCACATCAGAAGGACAGTGCTAATGTGTCTTATTCTTGTGAGAATCCTAATAAAGAACACATATACTCATTAAAAAAAAAAATTGGCTACATAACAAAGTCTGAATGGTAAAGCCCACCAAAAGCAAACTCAAAAGACACATGAAAACTTGGGAAAAAACATTTGCAACTCGTAGCACCAACAAAGGGCAATTATCCCTACTCTATAAAACCCACCAAAGCATTAAGAAAGCGATCAATGACCAACAGGAAAAAAATGGGCAAAGGAACTGAACAGAAAGTTCACAGAAAAGGAAACAGAAACAACTCTGAAACATAAAGATGCTCAGCCTCATTCATAATAAATGAAATGTACATTAAAATCTAAACTGGGATTCCATTTTCACTTATCAGAACAGCAAAAATTGAAAAGGTTGAAGAGGGTGTGGGGGGGCACACGCACATGTATCACTCGTAGGAGTAAAAATGAGTACCATCTCCATGGAAAGTAAGCTGACAAAATCTATCAGAACTACCAGTGTACATACTCCTTTGATACAGCACTTCCACGTCCGGGAATTAATCCACTCAATTTACTTGCACAAATGCATATAGGCTTATGTGCAAAGTTATTCACTGCAGCATTGTTTGTAATAGTAAAAAAAAGTAGAAATAATTTAGTCACCAATTTTGGTATAGAAGAATAAGGATATTCTTTATTTAATGATATGCAATGATCTCTAAGATATAAAGAGAAAAAAAGCAAACTGTAGAACAGTGTTTACGGAACGTTGCCATTTGTATAAAAGAAAGGAAATTATATATATATATATATATATCCCTACACGTTATATATAATATAGATTATATATATAATATATATATATCCCTACACACATATACTATAGATTATATATAGATTATATTAATAGATAGAGATATGTAAAGAAAAAAATCTCTGCAAGGATATATACATTGATTACCTGAAAAAAAGGTGAGAGACACGTCACTATAGACCTTCTGTATCTCTAAAATGTGAAACGTGAATGAATTGCCTTCTCAAAAACCAAACCCAGAAACTTCCCTTAGCCCCAACACTAAGAAAAGGTGTTGTCATGCAAGCATTCTTTGACAAAAGGGAATGATTGCACTTGTAAATTTTTCAGAGAAGCTACATTGCAGATTTTCAACAAAATTTTATTAACTGATAGTTCTAGGAACAAACTGTAGAGGTCTTTATTGTATTTGTTATATGTTAACAAAGCCTTACTCTGATCTAGAATTCTGTTGAACTTGAGTGGCAGGGGTCCTTCCTCTCCCAGTAACTTAAAGGACTAGAGAATGTCAGTTTCTCTAGATTTGGGACCATGCTACATTTTGTATACAACTTGGTGCCTAGCCTGGTGTAGAGTTGCTAGGGGGTCCTGAACAAGTCTCTGTTGCTTTGAGGTTATAAATTTAAGAAATACTTCAACAGCTGGGAATCAGTAACTTCTATTGCTCCCAATTGCCAGCTATGAAACTAGTGCCTGCAGTGTCACTGGTCCACCTGAGGCATGACAGGCACTAAAAGAACAGGAATAAAAGGGCAAAAGAAATGAAAATAATGACTGCTGGGAAGGGGGAAATGACGGAAGCACAGAGAACTTTCTGGGATGATGGAAATATTCAAAATCTTTATTATATATACGATTCTTCAAGCTGTACATTTGTGATTGTGCGTTTTATTTTCACATATATGAATTATACTTTAGTAGGTAGCATAAAATGAAAAAAAAGTAATAGTAGGACAAAGAAGGAAGTGAAAAGAGAAACGTTAAAAAAGATGAAAAAGCAGGGACAAAATAAAAGGAATGAGAAAACGTGAGACAAAGGGATGGAGTGTTCCTGACAGTAGCCTCAGGCTGTTCACTGGCCCCAAAAGGTATGGCAAGCTATCATACTGACCTCAAGTTATTCTCTTGAAATTTCACATAACCTGTTTCCAAAGTCAACAATTTTGTCACTGGGAACTTTAACAGTGATGCTTGGAACTTAATATTATATCTCTCATGCTGTATATTTTAGATTTTAGGGAAGCCTGTAAAAGCTTTCTTTATAATTAAAATATTTTCTGTAATCATTTAAATTTAAAAGTAAAGAGCTTAAGTAACTAAGTTTTCTTTGTAGTAAGTAATTAGCAATTGTAATCACCTCTGTCCATTCTTTTCATTTTTAACTCGATTAGATTCAAATTAGATTCCTTTTGTTTTGTAAAACTTTAAATTTTACATTTGGCTACTCAATAATAATTTTAGTTATAATTTGGTGACCCTTAAAGATAACTTCAATTTCTTCTGCTTTTAAAATTCAAATCGTGGCCAGATTTTATACCATAGAGGTGCTATATAATATGTATATAGCATATGTACTCTGCTAAAGTTGAATGCAGAGTAAAATGCCATGTATTTAAACTTTTCCACTGCTTTATATTAAGAATTTATAGATATAATCCTTTCTTTGGGATCCCCAAAGATTATACTGAAGGCAAAACAGAAAGAACAGCAGAAATAAAAAATTGTCTGCATACTAAAAAAATAGGTTAAATGAGTTCCGTGATGTAAATATTTTAAAAGAGCAGATGTCCCCACCTTCAGTTAAAAATGCCTTCATAATCATTTGACCCTCAAAAGAAGAGATAAAAGTAAATCAAAGAATTTCTTATTTTAAACTACTGGCATGAAAGAGCTAACATTTAAGTAAATGTATTAAATGCTTTCATTTGCTTGCCTCACAAAATACAAATAACCTGTGAAGAAAAAGGCTATAGATATTACCAGTTTAAGATAAGAAGAGACATGGAGAAGTTTAATTCACTATCTAATGAAACAGAATCAAGACTGCTGTCTAGTTTAGTCTGTTTACTTTAGTAACAGATTCTGCTCAGCAGCAATTCTAGTGATCATCCCTCTAAATATTATTTACCTATAACAGGCATAACTCTGAAATAGATGTGAGAGAAACCGTAAACATGAATAAAGTTCCTATACTAGAGGAAACTTACAATATACTAGGTTATCTAGGCTAACGCATCCACAGCTGTAAGGCATGCTAGACTGTGCCAGTTTAAAGACATATAGCTCCATTAGTAAGCAGGAAGAACTGGCTGGCATAACTTTCCATTGAGAGATCAGGAAAGCTTCCCACAGGTAGACATGGACAATAGAGCAGGGACAGTGATAACAAAAGCGTGTAGGTAGAAAAGCACAGAGGTTCTGAGAATAGTTGGCCAGGTCAGAAGACTGCAGAATGCATGAGAGCAGTGGTGGGAGGAAAGGGCAGCAAGAGTGATTCGGCTGTGCTTAGGAAGTGTGTACTTCATTCTTGCAGAGATGGGGAGCTTTGGCATTATAACAGTTTAGAAGCGAAAGAAAGCTTAGTCATCAACTCCTTCACCATAGAGACAAGGAAACTGAGCCTCTGAAAGGTTAAGGTGCTTGAAAAGAAATACAAAATTCACAGATATGGGTCAAGAATTAAGTTCCTGTCTTCCAGGAATGACAGGATCAGGTACATGACTTAGGAAAAGTATTTCAGGAGAAACGTGCCACATAGACTAGAGAAAAAAGAAATTGTGTATAGTATAGTTTAGGAGTGAAAAGAATTTGGATGTAGCATAATTTAGAATCCTTCTATTACTAAGTTGCAGTAGTAACCTGTTAAGAATTTGACACACTTTGATAGCCGAATGTAATGTTAATTTGGCTATAGGAAATTCACTATCTTGGCTATATAGATTTCACTGAAGGAGGGAGGGAGAGAGAGAGAGGGAGAGGGAGGGAGGGAGGGAGGGAGGGAGAGAGAGGGAGGGAGGGAGGGAGAGAGACAGACAGAGAGACAGAGAGAGAGAGAAAGAGAAAGTTTTCCTGCCAACCACATCAATAACATACATTGCCACTTGTGCCAGGTAACTCTTCATTGGGAATGGTTAATTATTAACATGAATGTCAGAACTAATTTCAACAACTGTGAATGGTAAAAGCAGTTTTAAAAGAAAGTAAACTTCACTGAGTTTCAGTGTCTTTAAATGTCATTTCTTTAATAACAACTATAAGCCTATGATTTCTCTAAGTAACAGAGTACACATTTCACTGTGTTACCTACACAATAGTTACACACACTGCTATGGAAAAACAGCTAAAGTAGGTGACCATAAAATAGATGAGGCTGATTAACATTTGTGGAAAGCAACCTCAGTACTTTATAGTCATACCTTGTAATAATCACTAGCAGAACCACCCAAAAAATGCCATGCTGGATCCGTATGAGCAGTATACCTAAAAATAAAAGAGCATTCTTGTCCTTCTTGATGATTATCTCCAAAGATTTCTGATGGAGCCCTATTTTCCTGTAATACACTGCCTGGATCAATCATCCAAGAAATTACCTTAACATTTTCTGTATTTTCTAATGGAACCTGCATTGTACTTTTACAGTGCTTTCATGCCTATTATTTCAATTTTTTCTGGGTTTAAATAGTTTATCTATGTCTTACCATCTACCTTAAGGGCACAATTTAAGATTATTACACTTTGAAGCATTATTTTGAATTGAAAGAAGGTTAACATATCTATAACACTAGTCTAAGTTTAAGGGAATTTCAATAAGGACTTAAAAAATCACTTTTGTCTTCTTTCTTAAGCAGCACATTACATTTTCATTACTAGACTTAAGTTTTATGAGGACACAGGTTGTGACATACCTATACCCTGTAGATGCTCAAAATGCTTGCTCAAATAATGAAACCAACAGTGACAGCAAGTCAACTCTGGATGCATTTGTGTGTGGCCAAAGTCATCAGGGCTGACTTGGCCTATCAGGATGCCTAGGCAATCTACTGTGCAGACTGGACTTCCTCTGCTGGCCCCTTACATGTTGATACTCTCCGGGCTCCAGCCACAGACCTTCCCTTCACACTCTGTGCACTCTACCTGAGCAAAGGCTTCCATTCCCATGGCCTATTACATGTGTGGATGATACCAAACTGTTCTTTGATTCTGGCTTCCTTCCTAAGCTACAAATTTTCTCTCTTAGTGTCTATTAGATATTTCCATTCCTATCTCTTACTCTTAGATATTTCCATTCCTTGAGTACATCTCAACACAAGCCCCAACTGAAGTCATCATCATCCCCCCTAAATGCTGTTCCTTCTCAGGTGTTGCCTATATTAGTAAATAGCCCCACCCAGCCCCACTAACAGTGAAACCCAGGTATACCTCATTTCCAATCTTACTCACCTACAGTGAATATATCGTTGATTCCCAGTGATTCTACCACCAGAAATATATCTCCAATCTATCTGCTTCTCTCCTTTTCTAATGAGACCATTCCTGAGGCATCATCACAGCTTACCAGAGTTACTCCTAACTGGCGACCCTGTCTCCAAACTAGCTCTCCTTCAATCTACTGGGCAGCCAGAATGCTCTCTCCATAATGTGAATATGTTTAAAAATCCTTAAATATTTTACTATGGTCCTTAGGAAAACATCCAAACTCCTTGTCATGGCTTAAAACATCCTGGAAGAACTGGAAATTGCCCTGTAAGTTATACTAAAACACAGCAAAATGGATAAGCACATGGGGTCTAGAGGAGCCAGAGTGATCCGTCACTTCCTAGCTATCGCAGTCAAATTTCTTGATTTCTCTGTCCCTCAGTATCCTCACCTGTAGAATGGAAATAGTAACACTGAACTCACAGTGTGGGTGCAAATGTTAAATGAGATAAAATACAATGCTTGACAGTGTCTGACACATCTGACACATAGTAAATGCTTAGTAAATATTAGCTACTGTTATCACTCTAGTTAATTTCTCACTTCTCTTCCATTTGTATTCTTAGTTCCATCCATAGTGCACATCTTTCATTTCGTCTTCTGACACATTTCTTCTTCCTTTACATATCCAGTCCCTCTGGCTACAACTCCCCCTCCACAATTCTTCAGGTCTCATCCTAAATGCCACATCCTCTGGAAAGTCCTTCTGGCCCCTCCAGTCTCCTGTTAGGTGCCCTTACTATGTGCTCAAGTGTTTGTATTTTCCCTGCCTTACACTTGTCAGACTTTCTGGTACTTTCTTTTCACTGCTAAATTGTAAGTTCTGTGTGAAAGGCAACTGTATTCCCAGTGCCTAGCACAGAGCCTAGCATGCAGTACGCCTTTAATAAAAAGTTATGTGTATGAATAAGTGTATCTTTCCTCTCTTACAATGCCCACCCCCCCCACCCGCCGTGCTCCTCCTAAAACTGCAGTTGGTAGAACAGCACTACCTTCCCATAACAGCTATCTGTAAAATACAGTTCAGTAAAGGCTGCCACAGAACAAACGTGGTCAAATAATACTGGGAAACAAAGTTGCTTCTGAACCACAGCAATTCGCAGCATCTTTTTTATACTATAGGCATTGTGAATCTCCAAGTTGTGTGAGTGGGGGGCCGGGGGGAGTGGTGTATATTTCTCAAAATATCTCCTGCAACCAGTACTGGAAGGAACCATACGCATAAATCAAAAAATCTCCTTTTACAGATTCAGAAACTGAGGCCCAGAAGGGCAAAGCGACCGGTCCAAGGCCACACAGCAACTACATACAACAAGGAAGAGAGAAGTAGAACCCCAGACGCCCATTTTGGCCCTTCCAGTACAAACAATGCCTCTGGCTACTTGGGTTCGCAGGTGTTGCCACCTCAAATTTTATTTTCAAACCATACTAAAGGTCAGTTTTCCTCGGCCAACTGCCTCCTAGGCCTACAGTTTCTAGTCTGTCTGCAACACCCCTCCCCCTCCTCCACACTATATATACTTTCCCTGTGGTCCATCCAGTGCCCTGCGAGGCTGACTGGAGTGGGGGAGATAGTTTCTTTCCTTCAGAGTTTATTTTTGGACTGTAAACTTTTTCCCGTAAACCAAGCGAACCTGCTAATTTTAACGCCTTCGCCTTTGAGCTCTACTCGTTACCCCAGCGCACTGCACCCTACCCTACCCGCTCCCTCCCTCGCCCAGACCCTGGGTCTTTACCTGGAACTGCCATGGCGCTGGTAAGAGGGGTCTCGGGACCCCTGGGCTTTCGAGAGGGCGCTCGCTTCCCGCTGGCCGCGAGGACAACACACAGCTAGGACGGCTTCTTCCTCCCACCGGCGCCGCGGCACCCAGGTGACAGTCTGGGAAGGCCCTAAAAGTCTCCGGCGATAGCGGAACCAGTAGCTGCTGCTCTAGTTTCTGGGGGAATTGTATTGTAGGCTCACTCGGTCCGAACCATTACTGCCAGCTTCCAGGGGTTTAATGGATTTGCACACGCGTTGAGTGAAGTAAACAACACAAAGACTTACGAATTGTAGTCTTAAAAATTGTAATACAAATTAAATTAATCTATAGGGGCTTAATAATCTTTTTCTCGATTCCCTGCAGGCTACTGGAATTCCCCCTTCTCAGGATTAGCGGTGCTCGGGTCCGGGAGCAACATGGCAGCATCCGTGAGGCGCTAGCTTTAGGAAAAGAGAGCGTTTGGTGTCGCTGCCTTGCGGGATTTTGACAGGTTGCAGCTTTCCACGACCTCCCGATTTAAGGAAGCGTGTACCGATAGGTGGACAGCTTTAGGTATCGACCGTTCGCTCTCATCCCCACTTAGGAGCAGAGTCCTGAGCGCTGACCAGCATGAGCAACATTTACATCCAGGAGCCTCCCACGAACGGGAAGGTGAGCGTCATCTAGGGTACCTGGGCTCCCCAAAGCGATATCTCACTGGTTAAAGGAATACTGGGGTCCTAGGGTTGGAAGAGATTAAAAGTCTTGTCCTTACCCCTGCCTCTGAACAGGATTGCATCGAAAGCCATATACTGGCACTTCTCAGCACGTAATTGAAAAAGTCCTCAAGTGGAGATTCCTCCATCTACCAACCTCCTGGCCCTACTTGGCTTCAACCTAACTCTGCAGGCGTTTTCTAGGGTCGTAGGTAAAAAGCAAAGTATATTTTATAAATTGACTTTTTTTTTTTTGCTTAATTTGGAGATCGCCTTTTCTCCATTTGTTCTACAGTCCTTTATTGAATGCCTACTAGTCACCAGGTGCTGGGGATATAAAGATGGATGGATAAAACCTAGTTGTTGCCCTAGAAGAGCTAATGGTTTAGTTTGAGAGGCAGGCAGGTAAAGAAAAACCTTATATGTTTGGTAGGCGTTCTAATGGAGAGAGGAGCATATTGCTTTGGTAGTACTGAGAAGTTAGCAACTGGGAAAGTAGGGAAAGGCTTCATGGATGAAGTGTCATTTGAGCTGGTCTTTGTCAGAGAAAGTGGGGAGTGGAAAATGTTCCCACATTAGAATGAGAGAATAATTTCCTGATTGATTTTGATGGTCAAGGTATGTCAATTCCTATTCAAAGTGTTTATATGCAGTATGAGGCAGTCAATAATGGAATAAGTATCACTTGAATTCTTGAACTGGGACCTAGTCTGTATCACACACAAAATATGATGAACCAGCATAATGGAGAAAATAAAATGAGAATGAAAGCATAGAGGTGAATTAGGATAAACTGAATTTGTATCAGATACAATTATGTTGCAATCTTGTTTATTTACATTTTGTAATACAGTGAGAGCAGTTTGAAAACAAAAGCAAAAATGCTGTAAATGATACCCCCAGCAAACATTTTAGTGGGTATTTTGGGCAGAGCAATTCTTTCAGTTCTGCTGTTTGCACTTTTCCCCCTCCTCACTCCTACCCTACATCATTGTGAAAACCCAGAATATCTATCTCTTCTTACTTCCAAATGTTTCTTGAGAGTGATATCACCCCCAGTTGATAAACACTGGTAGAGATGGAATACATTGCCCATCCTGCTAGGCAGGAAGTTCACACTTGTTTTTCCTTTCTGTAGTATACTCTAGCCTGCTCAAATGGCATTTTAGCAGAGAGGGCTTTCCTATCAACTCTCTATAATACAGCAAACCTCATTCATATCCTGCATTCCAGCATTCCCTGGCCTCCTTAACCTCTTTAGTTTTTTCTCCAGTACTTTTTTTCTTTTTCAGTACTTATTTTTTATTGTTGTATCGTCCTCCACTACTCTCGCGCATGGAATGAGCATTATGAGGGCAGAGACAGACATCTAGAATGGTGCTTGACACATGGTAGCAGCAGTTCAAATATGTACTGAATGAATGGGTGGATGAATTAATACTGTATTTCTCTTAACTTCTGAGAAGTACAAAGCATCAGTGAGTTTGAGGTTATACTTCTACTGTCAAGGGCAGACTTAGTTGTTTTACTCTGGAGGAAGATTCAACATGGTCATAAAGATGAGAAGCTTTAACAAAGATATATGCCTGAACAGAAATCTTTCATTCAACAAATATTTACTGAACACCTAGCATAGGCCAGGCTCTATGCTAGGTTTTAGGGACACAATGGAAAGGAAAACCAGCATTGTCCCTATTATCAGAGAGTAAGTTGAGTGAAATGTACCGTGGTGAAATAATCGTGCAAATAAGTGTGTGCAAACTGTGGTGAATATTGTCCTTCTGAACAGAATTGGGCTGAGGGAAAATATGAGGCATAGCCCAAGTTTTCCTTCAAAACCAGTTTGGGACTTTTTCCAGCATAATAAGACTGATTGAAGACACTGAGGCTTCAAAATTTTGTACCATAGAGAGCATGGCAAGAATTTTGGCCTGGAAGGAATTTAAAGCAGATGTAATAAAAAGTTTCCTTAATGAAATGTTTGTTTAGTGGCTGTACTGTCTAACGCTACATTAGGTACTGAAAGGATTCAGAGATATTCCAAATATGTGGGACAAAATTTCTCTCTTCAAAGAGTATAGTATCAACTTGGGAAGTAATTGACACATTATACCGGTGGTTAACCCCTGGCAGTAGTCTGTAAATATGCTGTGTTATGTTATAACTCTGGCCTTTGAGGATGAGGCACAGAAATGTAACCCTTGACAGAAATTTTCTTATCTACTGAAAATGAAATTTCCACATATTATGATGATTTAATCTAAATTTTATATTAACCCATATATTTATTCTTAAGAGACATTTTATTATCAAAGTATTGTCTTACTTGTAAGCTTTAAGAAAAAGAGCCACTGATGCTTGACATAGTAGTTATGGCTAATGGGAATGCATGGCCAAAGGAGGAGCCATGTGCCTTTTTTTTTAATTCAGTAGTTAATCTTCTTAAAAGATTAAGAAAACCTGGTAGACAAGGTGGCCCAACCATATATGCATTCTTTTTACTGGGAATAAGTTTCCTGTGGTCAAAAAATTTTATAAGAATAATATTTACAACAATAATAGCTCTCATATTTTGAGCATTTACTATTTGTCAGGTGCTGTTCTAAGCAGTCTGTGTATAATAACTCATTTTGTCCTTACAACGAACCTATGAGGATATTATTATCCCTGTTGTTTTTAATTGAAGTATATGTGACATACACTATTATATTAGTTTTGTGTTACAATATAATGATTTGACGTTTGAATACATTGCAAAATGGTCACCACAATAAGTCTAGTTACCACTTGTCAGCATATAAAGTTAATACTACGTTATTGACTGTATTCTCCATGCTGTACATTTCATGCCCGTGACTTATTTATTTTTTAACTGGAAGTTTGTACCTCTTGATCCCCTTCACCCATTCTACCCACTCACCTCCCACCTACCTCCACTCCTTCTCTCCTCTGGCAACCACTGGTCTATTCTCTGTATCTAAGAGTCTAGGTTTTGTTTTGTTTTGTTTGTTTTGTGTTTTAGAGTCCATATGTAAGTGAAATCATGTGGTATTTGTCTTTCTCTGTCTGACTTATTTAGCATAATACTCTCAAGCTCCATCCATGTTGTGGCACATGGCAGTATTCCTTTCATTTTTATGGCTGAGTGGTATTCTAGTGTGTATCTTCTTTATATTCATCCATCAACGGACACTTAAGTTGTTTCCATATGTTGGCTATTGTGAATAATGCTGCAGTGAACAGAGGGGCACATATATCTTTTCTAGTTAGTGTTTTCATTTTCTTCGGATAAATACCCAGAAGTGGAATTGCTGGTTCGTACAGTAGTTCATTTTTAATTTTCTGAGGAACCTCCACACTGTTTTCCATAGTAGCTGCACCAGTTTATATTCCCACCAACAGTACACAGGGCTTCCCTTTTTTCCACATCTTTGCCGACACTTGTTATTTCTTATCTTTTTAATAATAGCCATTCTGTTGGGTGTGAGGTGATACCTCATTGTGGTTTTGATTTGCATTTATCTGATGATTAGTGGTGTTGAGCATCTTTTCATGTGCCTATTGCCCGTCTGTATGTCTTTGGGAAAATGTCTATTCAGATCCTTATACCCCTTTTTTAATCAGATTGTTTTTATGTTACTTAGTTGTATAAGTTCTTTTTATATTTTGGATATTAACCCTTTATCAGATATATAATTTGCAAATATCTTCTCCCATTCAGTAGGTTGTATTTTCATTTCATTGATGGTTTCCTTTGCTGTGCAGAAGCTTTTTAGTTTGATGTAGTCCCATTTGTTTATTTTTCCTTTTGTTTCCCTTGCCTTTGGATCAGATACAAAAAAAAAAAAATTGCCAAGACCAGTGTCAAGGAGCTTACTGCCTATCTTTTCTTCTAGAATATTTATGGTTTCAGGTTTTATATTCAAGTCTTGAATCCATTTTGAGTTTATTTTTATATATGGTGTAAGATAGTGGTCCAGTTTCACTCTTTTACTTGCATCTGTCCAGCTTTCCTAGCATAGTTCATTGAAGAGACTCTCCTATCCCCATTGTGTATTCTTGCCTCCTTAGTTGTAAATTAATTAACTGTGTATGTGTGGGTTTATTTCTGAGCTTTCTATTCTGTTCCATTGATCTATGTGTTTTTTTATACCAATACCATACTGTTTTGATTACTATAGCTTTGTAATATAGTTTGAAATCAGGGAGCATGGTACCTCTGGCTTTGTTATTCTTTCTCAAGATTGCTTTGACCAATTGGGGTCTTTTGTGGTTCCATACAAAGTTTAGGATTATTTGTTCTGGTTCTGTGAAAAATGCCATTGGAATTTTGATAGGGATTGCACTGAATCTATTGATTGTTTTGGGTAGTATGGACATTTTAACAATATTCTTTCAATCCATGAGCACAAAATATCTTTCCACTTATTTTGTGTCTTTTTCAGTTTTTTCATCTATGTCTTATATTTTCATCTATGTCTTAAATTTTAAAGATTGTTTGCCTCCTGGTTAAATTTATTCCTAGGTTTTTTGTTTTTGGGGTTTTTCTTTTTTTTTGGTGCAATTGTAAATGGTATTCTTTTCTTGATTTCTCATTCTGATAGTTTATTATTACTGTATAGAAATGCAGTAGATTTTTGTATATTAATTTTGTGTCCTGCAATTTAACTGAATTCATTTATTAGTTCTAACAGTTTTTTGCTGGAGTCTTTAGGGTTTTCTATATAGTATCATGTCAACTGCAAATAGTGACAGTTTACTTCTTCCTTTCCAATTTTGATGCCTTTTATTTCTTTGTCCTGCCTAATTGCTGTGGCTAGGACTACTGGTACTATGTTGAATAAAGGTGGGTAGAGTAGGCACCCTTGTCTTGTCCCTGATCTTAGAGGAAAAGCTTTTAGCTTTTCACCATTGAGTATGATACTAGCTGTGGGTTTGTCATATATCACATTAATCACATTGAAGTACATTCCTTCTATACCCACTTTGTTGAGACTTTTTATCATAAATGGATGTTGAATTTTTTCCAAAGCTTTTTCTGCATCTATTGAGATGATCATATGATTTTTATCTTTCATTTTGTTAATGTGGTGTAATACATTGGTTGATTTGTGGATGTTGAGCCACTGTTGCATCCCTGGGGTAAATCCCACTTGATCATCCTGTGTGATCCTTTTAATGTATTGTTGCATTTGATTTGCTAGTGTTTTATTGAGAATTTTTGCATATATGTTTGTCAGGGATATTGGCCTGTAACTTTCTTTTTTTGTGGCGTCTTTGGTTTTGTTATCAGGGTAATGCTGGCTTTGTAAAATGAGTTTGAGACGGATAGGTATTAAATCTTTCTTGAATGTTTGGTAGAATTCATCAGTGAAGCTATCTAGTCCTGTACTTTTGTTTGTTGGGAGCTTTTGATTACTGATTCAATCTCCTTACTAGTAATTGGTCTCTTCAGATTTTCTATTTTGTCATGATTCAGTCTTGGGAGATTGTATGTTTCTAGGAATTTATCTGTTTTTTCTAGGTGGTCCAATTTGTTGGCATATAATTGTTCAGAGTGTCTCTTTGCTCCTCTGTGTTTGAGTGGTATCAGTTGTAACTTCTCTTACATTTCTGATTTTATTTATTGGAGTCCTCTCTTTTTTTTTTTTTCATGAGTGTGGCTAAAGGTTTGTCAGTTTTGTTTATCTTTTCAAAGAACTAGCTCTTAGTTTTATTGATCTTTTCTATTGTTTTTTAGTCTCTTTTCATTTATTACACTTTGATCTTTATTATTTCCTTCCTTCTACTAACTTTGGGATTCACTTGTTCTTCTTTTTTTAGTTCATTTATGTGTAAAGTTAGATTGTTTTAGATTTTCTTGTTTCTTGAGATTGGCCTGTATTGCTATGACCTTCTCTCTTAGAAACACTTTTGTTGCATCGCATAAGGTTTGGTGTGTGGTATTTCTTTTTTTTAAATTAATTTTTATTGGAGTATAGTTGCTTTACAATGTTGTGTTAGTTTCTGCTGTGCAGCAAACTGAATCAGTTATATATATACATATATCCACTCTTTTTTAGATTTCCTTCCCATTTAGGTCACCACAGAGCATTGAGTAGAGTTCCCTGTGCTATACAGTAGGTTCTCATTAGTTATCTGTTTTATACATAGTAGCGTATATGTGTCAATCCCAGTCTCCCAATTCATCCCACCCACTCCTCCCCACCTTGGTGACCATAAGTTTGTTCTTTACATCTGTGACCCTATTTCTGCTTTGCAAATACATTCATCTCTACCATTTTTCTAGATTCCACATGTAAGCAATATTATACAATACTTGTTTTTCTCTTTCTGACTTTCTTCACTCTGTATGACAATCTCTAGGTCCACCCATGTCTCTACAAATGGCACTATTTCATTCCTTTTTATGGCTGAGTAATATTCCATTGTATATATGTACCAAATCTTCTTTATCCATTCCTCTGTCGATGGATATTTAGGTTGCTTCCACTTTTGTTGCATCCCATAAGGTTTGGTGTGTGGTATTTCTGTCCCTAGGTATTTTTTTTATTTCTCCTTTGATTTCTTCAGTGATCCATTGGTTGTTCAGTTGTTTTTTTTAATTGAAGTATTGTTGATTTACAACGTTCTGTTAGTTTCAGGTATACAGCAAAGTGATTCACTTATACATACAAGAGCAAGTCTCTTGGCATCATTTTTCCAATAGCATTTGCTCACTTTGTGTCTCTGTGTCACATTTTGGTAATTCTTGCAATATTTTAAAACCTCCACCAGGGAAAAGATTATGACTTGCTAAAGGCTCACATGAGGATTGGCAGTTTTTAGTAATAAAGTATTTTAAAATTAAGGTTTGCACATTGTCTTTTTAGACATAATGCCGTTGCATACTTAATAGACTACAATATAGAGTAAACATAACTTCTATATGCACTGAGAAACCAAAAACTTTATGTGACTCACTTTATTGCAATATTCATTTCACTGTAATGGTCTGGAACCAAACCTGCAATATCTCAGAGGTATGCTTGAATATGAAATGTTCAATAGGCAAATCCATAGAGACAGAGAGTAGATTAGTGGTTGCCAGGGGATAGGAAATATGGAAACTTGTCTAGGTTCTCTTTAACAATAGAACTTTATTTCAAGTATACAAGGGGATAATGAGGTAGGAAGGACATTTGTTATGTATACTGTATTTCTAAGATTGGGATGTATATCAGGCCCTGTGGAAAATCAAAACGTGTTACACAGTGTTGTTTTAGATAATACAATCTGAGGTAGAGGGAGTTACTCAGCCTCTCATTTTGCATCCCACATGTATATTTTCCAGGAGAATGAGAATCCACTTGGATTGGTGTGTCACCATTCAATATGGAGAATCTCTTTTGGGCGTTGTTTCATGCCAAGCCAAGTTAGAAGGCCTTTCTCATGTCCAACCAATATATGAATGCTTTTGACTTAGGCACTTTTCTCTACCCAAATCAGTTTTGGCCAGAGTAACTTGGGGATTTATTTTGTGACATGCGGCAGGGCCCTAGAGCTTGATGGGCTGTTTTTCCAGTATAGTGTGGAATTTATGGTGAACTTTGTGGAGGCAGTACAGTGAGATAGAAAAGGCATGGGCTTTGCAGTAGACAGCCTTTGGCTTAAATTGTTCACCATGAGACCCTGGATAAATTTACTTTATCTGAGTCTCTGTTTCTTCATAAGTATAATAGGAGTAATGATGCCTATCTTGTAGGTGAGGATTAAATGAGGTAGGATATGTAAAGTGGCACAGAAGCTAACACCTGGAAGGCACTCAACAAATGTCCCCTTCTTTTTGTAGAGGAAGTGTAATGGGTTGAGAAAATCATGCACATTTGCATTTTTAGTTCTTTTATATTTCTTTAAGGGTTAAGAACCATTTTAAAAGCTACCACAGTATAGATATTTTCACCTCTTCCACCCCCATGGAGCATAATTGTAAGAGAACTATGTAGCCAGTAAAACCCCAAAAAGATACAATAAATTCATCAATGTTACATAAATTATGGCAATTAATTTGAGCTTCTGAAACAGAAACTGAAAGGCAATTATAGCAAAAGTGATGGTGATGGTCATATATCATTGACCACTGATCACAGATTGACACTGATCTACTTTGGCCACTGTGGGGTGGGTGTGTGCGGGGAGTGATACTAGAGAAGTTGGATTCTAGCTGTGCCACAGTGTTCAAATTTAGAGCTTTCCGTTCTTTTTGGTTATTTGTGGTTATTAATAAGACTGTTATAACCTGTCTCCTCCTGTGGGCTCAGTAGGGATTTTGGTTGCTGCAAGATGGCTGGTTGCACCAAGGAGTAACTGCCTTCATGAGCTATGGAAAGAAGGCTATCAAAGGATTCCATTTACCGTAGATGGTAATTTTAAGGCACACCATTTTAGTATTATACAACCCAGAATTAGATTAAGAATGTTCCTTTGTAAGTTAGGAATGTCGTGATTTTGAATGAAAAAGTAGAGTGTTTATATGTTGAAAGGTAATTGTAAAATTGTCCTACAGTGCTGTAATTTCATGGGATTGTTCTTTAATTTCTTAATTTGCTACACCAATTTTATTGGAAGAAATGCTGTAGAACACTTTTTAAATTAAAACAAGTTTATATTACTGATTTTTAAATGAATGAGGTTTTTTTCTGTGATTCAGAAACATATATGCTATTTTTTCTTAAAGCCAAAATTATTTCTGAAAATGGTATTTGAAAGGTATAAATGTACAGTGACTTGTACTGAATATTTGAAATTTTTTGAGTATAACAAAAACCAAGCAAAGTTTCTAATTTTTATTTTAAAATTGAAAATTCAGTAGTGAATACTTTAAGTTGAGCAGCCAATCAACTCATCATTAAGCAAAATGACAATTAACATAGTGATTTTGTATGCTTTCTACAGGTTTTATTGAAAACTACAGCTGGAGATATTGACATAGAGTTGTGGTCAAAAGAAGCTCCTAAAGCTTGCAGAAATTTCATTCAGCTTTGTTTGGAAGGTAATCATAATTCTTGAATTTTATTCTGTAGGAGAAATTTTGTTAATTTAAAAATAAACTGCAGGGACTTCCCTGGTGGTCCAGTGGTTAAGACTTTGTGCCTCCACTGCAGGGGGCATGGGTTCAACCCATGGTCAGGGAACTAAGATCTCACATGCCACACGGTGTGGCCAAAAATAAATAAAAATAAAATAAAATAAACTGCAGTGTATTTTTCCATAACATTGAAGACTGGTGTTAAATAGTGGTAATGGATGCTGGGAGTTGATATAAATGATACCATCTTGAGCTGTGTGTCAGGAAATGGAGAGAGGAGATAAAAATCCTTCCCCCCAATAAATCTCTATATCTTTTTTTTTTTAATCTTTATGTCTTTAACAGAGATATTTATCTCGGCAAATAATATTTTGATCTTTTTTGATCTCCTTGGCTGTTTTCACTTCTTTCTTTCATCCTCTAAATATGGGTATTCCCTAAGATTGCCTTTAGTTCTCTATTGTCTTTACTCTTCAATTGTTACTTCCAACCAAGTGACTGTCAAATATAGAATTCCAGCCATTTCTCCTCTTTTGAGCTCTAATTTACATATCTAATTGCCTAGTGGACTTTTCTACTCAAATCTTCTACTGTCAGCTACAACTAAACTGATGAAAACCAAATTTACCAGTTTCTTCCTCAGACTGCCTTGACTGTCACCAATGTGATTGTAATTGCCTTTTACCTGGTCTTGCATTTTCTCATCTTCGATCTCTTTACCCTCACATTTATTCATCTGGTATTTGAATCCTCAGGCAGCTTAGCTTCCTTGCTTTCCAACTTTATTTTTCATTGCATATAACCACATGGTTTCAGTTGACTATTATCTTTATTTCCTGAGCAGCTCTTTCCCATTTCCACTCATACCTCCTTCATATCCTGAATCTTCTCATATCCTCCCTCGCCTTTTTGGAATACTTTCTCTTCTCTTCTTTTTCTACTCAAGTCACTTTATTTTTTCTTTTTGGCTACACGGTCTGACTTGTAGGATCTTAGTTCCCCCACCAGGGACTGAACCCTGGGCCCCAGCAGTGAAAGCACTTGAGTCCTAGCCACTGGACCGCCAGGGAATTCCACCACTTTTTAATGTCTATTCAAAATTCTACTTTCTCCACAAAGCCTTCCAGCCAGCTTTCAGTGATGGTATTATCAATGTCACTAGTAACTCTTAGATTTGAGTAATGAAGTTCAGGGTATCAGAAAACAGCACTTTGAGTCAAAAGCAAGATGTGAAAGAGAATACAAAATAACCAGTAGTATGGTACAGTGAGAGTTCTCCAAATAGATAACTAAACAAGCAAAATTACCAGGGGAAGATTTAAGGAATAAAACCACCCAGACCAAAACAAAAACAACCGCCTCTCCAAAACAAAAAATAAATCAAGCTGACAAAAAAGAAAAAGAGAAAAGAAGACATCTGTAAAGACCATTATTAATAATTGCTATGGCAGGCAGGAAGGAAATTGAATCAGACAGGCAATTCAGTCAGAGAAGCCTCAAATAACTGTCAACAGAGCTGAGAAACACAGTAGACACTGAAAAGTAAGACTTGTTTCTGGAAAGAAGTTTTGAGGAATCAAAAGCTCAAATTTTACAGAAGAGTGAAAGTACAAAAACATTAGAAAGAATAAATGGTAAATTATAATCCATGACCAGGTGAATGGAAGAAACAGAAAACATCTGGATATAATATAACAATGAAAGAAGAAATAAGGTTCTTAAGTTAGGTGATGATGAAACAATTACAACATTAAAAAATTATTTCCCTATTTATGAGAATACAATAAGAAAGAAAAAAAGAATAGAAAAATAATAAGAAAAAATAATTAGAACATTTCTTTTAATTGAATAGGTCAGAAATAGAATTATTATTGCAAAGGCTAACAAGAAGCCTGAGAAAACTAATAAAGCTCCTAAATGAATAAAGTCAAGGTTTTAAAATTTTAATTCAGAGAACCTCATTTTAATTATCTGATTGTATGATTTAAACAAGTTATGGTATTTCTAGATCTTGTAATGGTCATATCAATATTTTAAAAAAAGGACATGATTTCCAAAATTAAAAAGCAAATAAATAAAAATGAGCAAGTGGGAGCACAGCCTCAGATATGGCTCTCAACTAAAATGGTGTTCACAGTTAAAGGGAAATTCTTAGTATTTTTTTTCCAGCTTTACTGAGGTATGATTGACAGAAATTGTATATATTTAGATTATGCAACATGATTTTTTTAAAGGTGTACAATGTGATGACTTAATATATGTATACATTGTGAAATGATTACCACAATCAAGTTAAGTAACATATCTGCCACCTCACATAGTTACCTTTTTGTGTGAGTGTATGTGGTGAGAACATGAGATGTACAAATTTCTAGTATACAATACAGTATTATTAACTAAGATCACCATGCTGTGCATTGGATCCCCAGAATTTATTCATCTTATAACTGAAAATTTGTATCTTTTTGACCAACATCTTCCCATTTCCCCCATCACCTCCAACCTGTGGCCACCACCATTCTACTCTCTGTTTCTATGAGTTGAACTTCTTTAGATTCCACATATAAGTAGGAATATTACAGTATTTGTCTTTCTGTGTCTGGGGGGAGTTTTTAGTTTTTATGAAAACAAAACATTTACAGTTACATAGACTTAACCTTGGATTCCAGGTCTTTGTAGGATAGATAGGTAAACATTTAAAAATGAGTGAAAATTTTAAAAAATTGTAAGTTTAAAAAGTAGGTTAAAAAAGAAGAGAAGGAAAGGGAAGCTTGTTATCTTTGAAAATTTTGTTAGTTCTTCTGAAGAATGAGGAGGGAGAAGAATTTTAGGTCTGAAAAACAAAGTGGGGAGCAGAAAGAGAAGTAGATAAGAAAATCCAAATTTTTATACTTTATGTGACTATTAACTCCTGTGAAATTTTACCTCAGCCCTGTCTCCTGAATGTCCGTGCTTCATCAGTTATCTTTTATCCCCTTCCTCCTTTAACAAGAGTTTTAATAATTTTTTAGAAGTTACAAACGTAAGTATATAGTAAGAGATTTAAAGAAATATCTTACAAAACTAAAATGTTTGTTTAAAAAAACCCAAGAGGCTAAAATAGAGAGGTCACAAAGGAGATTTAAATAAAAAGTTATTAATGGTAATATTTACAAAATTAAACACAAAACAAAATTCTAGAAGAAGAACCAGATATATATGATTTTAAAATGCAAATATATATTCCTGTGTGTATTAATACTTGGGCAGAAATATAATTAGTCAAAATATGTCATGATACCCATACATTGTACAGCCAGAAATAAAAAACATAATGACAAATAGCAGACTCATGGCATCCGAATAGAAACTTAATTTCCTATTTGAGGTACATGTAAATTTCTTTTTTTCAATACTGGAGAAAATTCAGGAGGATATTATGAACACACATAATGAGATAATAAAACCCCTTCAAAATACTTAGGGGAATGATGCATAAACATTTAAGAAGGACGTCAAACATTATTGCAAGCAGGAAGATCTTTTAAGCACATGGTAAGCTGTAACTATAAATGCATAGTTCAACAGTGATTATTAATAAATTACAAGGAACTGGAAATAATGGATATGGAAATTATTTGGAAATTTGCAATTCTAGGCACAATAGAGTACAAAATTTAAGGTGTAGAGAAATTATAGAAAATTTCTATCCAATATATGTAGTAGTATAATAATTTCATTTATCCAACAAGAATATAATTAGGAAAATAAAGGAAAGCTTAAAGTTAAAATCCAACATCACTGAAATACTTAATAGGAAATAGGAAAAAGAAATAAGATGGGTAATTTTAAAATTTGAAAGCACAAGTAATAAAGACCTCTTTCATGTCCCCCTTCCCTCATATCTAATAGATCTCTGAGCCTTATAGATCCTGCTTCCTAGAGAATTCTTGAATCCGTGCCTCTCAAAATAAGCCATAGTCAGGTCTTGACTCTTAGGACAACATTTGCTCTCTCTCTCTCTCTCTCAACCTTGTTACTTCCAATCAGTTCTCCATTATGGAGTTTAAGTGATCCTTTGAAAAAATAAATCTGATCATGTGCTCAAAAACTGTTGATTGCATGCACTATTTACAATAGCTAGGTCATGGAAGCAACCTAAATGCCCATCGACAGATGAATGGGTAAAGAAGATGTGGTACATATATACAATGGAATATTACTCAGCCATAAAAAGGAACGAAATTGGGTCATGTGTAGAGATGTGGATGAATCTGTCACAGAGACTGTCATAGCAAAGTAAGTCAGAAAGAGAAAAACAAATATCGCATATTAACGCATATATGTGGAACCTAGAAAAATGGTACAGATGAACCCGTTTGCAGGGCAGAAATTGAGACACAGATGTAGAGAACAAACGTATGGACACCAAGCGGGGGAAAGCAGTGGTGGGTGGTGGTGGTGGTGTGATGAATTGGGAGATTGGGAATGACATGTATACACTGATGACTAATAAGAACCTGCTGTATAAAAAAATAAATAAAATTAAATTAAAAAAATAATAAAAAAACTGTTGATTGCATATTATGGGCATAAAGGATTATTTTTATTTTTTGATACAGACTCAGGTAAGTATTCAAATTTGAGTATGGATTTGTAGAATTTAAGTGAAAATATTAAAGTCTGACCTCACATTGGTTTTGACCTTGAAAATTTAAAGGTTGCCTCCACATTATCTTATTTAATCTTCAGAACAGCACTGTGAGTGAATTTATATTATTAGTTTTATAATGAGAAAATTACATGTGCAGTATGATGACTGTAGTTAATAATACTGTATTGCATATTTGGAATTTGCTAGGACAGTAGATCTTAAAAGTTCTCATCACAAGAAAAATAATTTTGTAACTATGTATGGTGATGGATGTTAACTAGTTTTATTGTCCGTGAACATTTCACAATATATACAAATATTGAATCACTGTGTTGTACATCTGAAACTAGTGTAATGTTATGTGTCAATTATATCTCAATTTAAAAAAAGAGAGAGAAAAAAAAGAAAGAAAATTGAGTTTAAGGTTGCACAGCTAACAAGAGGCAAGGCTCAGAATTCCTGACTGCTGTATACATTTTTAATCAGAGTAAGTGGTTACTTAGGGATACAGGAGAAATACTTGTAGACTTCTTGATTTTTATAGTTTCTGGTTTGTAACCAAGGAGAACTTGTCTGTACTGGGGAGTTCTTGTGAACATAGCCTAACAGCTCTTCACTGGGAGAAGCGATTGAAAAAAATCCATTAATCTTCCTTTCTGCTTCTTCCAATCCATCCTATGTTAGATTACAGATTACATTTTTTAAAATGTGGATTTTATTTCCAGTTATAGCTTGCAAATGTAAATAATTATGAGGGTGCCTGCAAGCCACAGTATTATAGTACTTTATGAATTATGATAAACCATAGTCATGTTTTGACTAATAAAGTATCACGAAGTACTCATGCAATTGGTGTTTTATGAATTATGTCAGTAATTGTATCATTACATTGTCTGGCCCACAGTAGGCACTTGATAAGCATCTGTCATTGAATGAGTTGGGTTGGTTCAGTTTCAAGTAATAGAAGACTCAACTCAGAATTATTTAATTAATGAAGACATTTATCATCCTCTTTGATAAGAAATCTGGTGTCCAGAAGCTCTGCAGCTCAGTAAAGACTTTAGTGAACTATGCTCTTTCTATCTCTTTGCTTTGCATTCCTCAGCATGTGATTAAATTATGACTATGCTCAATAACTGAATCCAACTCAATCAATTAGGAGATCATATATGATCTCTCTTGTATGTTTATAGCTTCCCATTAATATATTTATATATAAATATAAGTAATTTTCTTCAGTTAGCAAACTTACTGAGAGTCTAATTGGACTCATGTATTGTGTTAATTTATTTATTGAAAATTTCTTGAGGACGGTGCATTGATGGTGCTAGACCTATAATCAGTGAGTAATTTTGATATATTTTGGGTTTATATGTTGTTTGTATAAGTTAATTTTCTGTGGGGAGAAGAGGAAGAATTAGGAAATAAGGTATTTATCTCTATGAGGGTTTCTCAATCTCCAGGACTGTTGACATTTTGAGCCAGTAATTCTTTGTTGTAGGGGCTTCCTGTACTTTTTAGGATGTTTACCAATATCCCTGGCCTCTACCTACTAGATGCCAGTAACATCTCCCATGTGTGAAAACCAAATATTTCTAGACATTGGCAAGTGTCCCCTAGGGAAAAAATTGCTGCTTCTCCTCACCGCAGTTGAGAACCACAGATCTATACCAAAACTCTCCAATTTTTATTTTGAAAACTGTAATCCAGAGTTTAAGAGAATCCTGAAAGTAGATACGAAACAACCACTACCATGGTTTCTATAGAAATTGTTCTGTTTTGAGTAGATTTTTTTTTTTTTTTTTTTTTTGCAGTACACGGGCCTCTCACTGTTGTGGCCTCTCCTGCTGCGGAGCACAGGCTCCGGATGCACAGGCTCAGCGGCCTTGGCTCACGGGCCCAGCCGCTCCACGGCATGTGGGATCTTCCCGGACCGGGGCACGAACCCGTGTCCCCTGCATCGGCAGGCGGACTCTCAACCACTGCGCCACCAGGGAAACCCCTTGAGTAGATATTTTATAATACGGAAGAAAAGATTTTGGTTTAGGAGCCTATTTAACGTTCTGGGGGAAAAAATCTTGTGACTAGTTGTATTTACTCTGGTAACTATAGATACACTTAGTTTTAGGCACTGATAAATTTTTCTTTTATTAAAGTATGGTTGATTTACAATGTTGTATTAGTTTCAGGTGTACAACAACATAATTAAGATATATATATAGATATAGGTAGATAGATATTCTCTCTCAGATTTTTTTCCATTATAGGTTATTGCAAGATATAGTTTTCTGTGCTATACATTGGTCCTTGTTGTTTATCTATTTTACTTATATAATAGTGTGTATCTGTTAATCCCAAACTCCTGTTTTATCCCTCCCCACCCCTTTCTCCTTTGGTAACCATAAGTTTGTTTTCTATGTTTTCTATGTCTGTGAGTCTCTTTCTGTTTTGTAATTAAGTTCATTTGTATCATTTTTTAGATTCCACATATAAGTGATATCATATGATATTTGTCTTTCTCTGACTTACTTCACTTTATATGATAATCTCTAGTCCATTCATGTTGCTGCCAATGGCATTATTTCATTCCTTTTTATGGCTGAGTAATATATATATATATATATATATATATATATACACCACATCTTCTTTATCCGTTCAGCTGTTGATGGACACTTAGGTTGCTTCCATGTCTTGGCTATTGTAAATAATGCTGTATGAACAATGGGGTGCATGTATCTTTTCAAATTTCAGTTTTTGTCTTTTCTGGATATATGCCCAGGAGTGGGATTGCTGGATCATATGGTAACTCTATTTTAAGTTATTTTAAGGAACCTCCATACTGTTCTCCATAGTGGCTGCACCAATTTACATTCCCACCAACAGTGTAGGAGGGTTCCCTTTTTTCCACACCTCTTCAGCATTTATTATTTGTAGACTTTTTCATGATGGCCATTCTGACTGGTGTGAGGTGATACCTCATTATAGTTTTGATTTGCATTTCTCTAATTATTAGTGATGTTGAGCAACTTTTTATGTGCCTGTTAGCCATCTGTATGTCTTCTTTGGAGAAATGTCTATTTACATCTTCTGCCCATTTTTGATTGGGTTGTTTGTTTGTTTATATTGAGCTGTTTGTATATTGTTGATATTAATCCCTGTCAGTCTCATGTTTTGCAAATATTTTCTCCCATTCTGTAGATTGTCTTTTCACTTTGTATGTGGTTTTCTTTGCTGTGCAAAAGCTTGTAAGTTTGATTAGGTCCCATTTGTCTACTTTTGCTTTTATTTCTTTTGTTTTGGGAGACTGACCTAAGAAAACATTGCTATGATTTATGTCAGAGAATGTTTTGCTTATGTTCTCTTCCAGGAGTCTTATGGTGTCATGTCTTCCATTTAAGTCTTTAAGCCATTTTGAGTTTGTATTTGTGTTTGGTGTGAGGGAGTATTCTAAGTTCATTGATTTACATGCAGCTGTCCAACTTTCCCAATACCACTTGTTGAAGAGACTGTCTTTTCTCTGTTGTGTATTTTTGCCTCCTTTGTTGAAGATCAATTGACCATAGGTGTGTGCCCTCTATTCCTTTCTCTTGATCCATATATCTGTTTTTGGGCCAATACCACACTGTTTTGATTGCTGTGGTTCTGTAGTATTGTCTGAAGTCTTGGAGAGTTATGCCTCCAGCCTTGTTCTTTTTCCTCAGGATTGCTTGGCAATTCTGGGTCTTTTGTGGTTCCATATAAATTTTAGGATTATTAGATCTAGTTCCATGAAAAATGTCATAGGTAATTTATAGGGATCACATTAAATATGTAGATTGCTTTGGGTAGTATGGTCATTTTAACAATATTAATTGTTCCAGTCTAAGAGCATGGGATATCTTTCCATTTCTTTGAATCATTTTCAGTTTCCTTTATCAATGTTTCATAGTTCTCAGCATATAGGTCTTTCACCTCCTTGGTCAGGTTTATTCCTACATATTTTATTTTATTTTTTTATGTGATTTTAAAAGGGATTGTTTTGTCAACAAAAGGAAAAACAAAAACCACATGATCATCTCAATAAATGCAGAAAAAGCATTTGATAAAATTCAGCATCCATTCATGATAAAAACTCTCACCAAAGTGGGTATGAAGTGAACATGTCTCACCATAATAAAAGCTATTTATGACAAACCCACAGCCAACATAATACTCAGTGGTGAAAAACTGAAAGCTTTCTTGCTAAAATCTGGAACCAGACAAGCATGCCCCCTCTCACCACTTCTATTCAACATAGTATTGGAAGTCCTAGCCATAGCAGTCAGACAAGAAAAAGCAATAAAAGGTATCCAAATTGGAAGGGAAGAGGTAAAATTGTCATTATATGAAGATGACATGATACTCTATGTAGAAAACTTAGACACCACACAAAAACTATTAGAACTGATAAACAATTTCAGCAAGGTAGCAGGATACAAGATTAACATACAGAAATCTGTTGCAGTTCTTTACACTAACAATGAAAAATCAGAAAAAGAATGATAAATTCTTTTTATTTTCTTCCAGCATATTATGACAATACCATATTTCATAGAGTTGTACCTGGTTTTATAGTCCAAGGGGGAGATCCTACTGGTACAGGGACTGGTGGAGAGTCTATCTATGGAGCCCCATTCAAGGTGAGACTGAATATTTTTTATCTATTTTCAAGTCAGCTTGGATTGCTTAATCAAAAATGATTGTGCCCCATAGAAGAAAATGCATTTTACATTAGTGCACAAAATCGGGTCTATCATATATTTAGGATTATACAGAATAAGAGCAACACTTACCCCATCAAGCATTCTTTCTAAGTTGTCTTGTCACAACATTTTACGCTAGATTGAATTCAGATGGAGCTAAAGGTGGTAGTGAGGAAAATGTGAGTCAGAAAAAAAGACTATATAACAGATTTCCCGATATCTGACTGTATCTGATCTCGGCAACTTTGTATGTGTAAAACATTTCTAGAACATTGCATATGCCATCCTATTTTAAAACATTTTATTTAACACTGTATAGAATTTATATTAATCTGCTTGAACTGCTATAACAAAATACCTCTGACTGGGTGGTTTAAACAATAGGAATTTATTTCTCACAGTTCTGGAGGCTAGGAAGTCCAAGATCAAGGTGCTAGCATACAGTTCTGTGAAGCTTCTCTTCCTGGCTTCAAATGGCTGCCTTCTTGCTGTGTCTTCACATGGTGGAGAGAGAACGTCCTGGTGTTTCTTCCTCTTCTATTAAGGGCACCAGCCCTACTGGATTAGGACTTCACTCTTGTGAAGTCATTTAACCTTTTTCATCTTCTTATGGGCCCTATCTCCAGTACAGTCACATTGTAGGTTAGCGCTTCAACATATGAACTATGAGAGGACACAATTCAGTCCATAGCAGAATTCATTTTAAATTGTACACAATAGACCTCTGTAGCACAAAATGCATGCTGTAACAAGAAATCAGAAGGGGAAACAGAAGGAAGAAGCAACATAAAAGTTAGAAGAGGTGTGGGTTTTAATCAAGAATAGGTCAGTGTTTTGTTAACTGCCAACATAGATCTAAAAAGAAAAAAAGAGTTAATGTCATAATTAAGATATAAAGGATAGGGGGTTCAAGTAAAAGCTAAAACCAGGGTTATTTATTAATCTGATGGTATCACTATTATGTTCTTTTAATGAGTAAGCATCAATAGCTCTTAAAATATGTGAATTTTTAAAAACTTCAAATTTATACTAATAAGATAGAGTATCTGGAATTTCCTTTAATTTTATACTGGGTTACTGTATGATTCTTGAGAAAAATACTTGAACTGTTTGCTTTAATTTTCATATGATAGTGGCCTTAGAGCATGTGAAATGGTTATAAAAGAGTCTCAAATATCACTGTTAGACTATTTTATATTTTACAAAATTGAGATATCATTATTTTAGAGCCTCCATCTGGTAGGAAGCATTCCTTTATTCTGTTATTTGGTTTAACAGAATAGCTCTTTGTGACAATTCCTTTCTAAATTGAGATTTTTTGCTTATTATATTCAAATGATACAGATATCTTGGTAAGTTTTTCAATTAGGTCATTTTTAATACAGTATCCAGAGTTATGATCCTTTGAGTTCAAATCCCTTGAGATGAATTTATTAAGGAAACAGAACTTCCTTTCTGAAAAACATTGATTACGTAACATGCCTATATTATACATGAGTCTAGTATCAGGTCTTCTATTAACTAAGAGACTAATGTATATGTTATATAACCCTACCCTAGCAAGAAAACCACCTTAGAATGGCTTGCTTCTGCTCTCTTGAAAACTGTCAAATGGGACCAGTGACAGTTCAGAGATGATTCAACTTAGGACTTTAAAAAACACAGTGAAGCACATAACATAACCATACTAGATTCCTTGAATCAAAAAATAAGAAGAAAACAATTGTTTCATTTAGAATGGGGTCAGGAAGGGAATAGTTGAAGACTCTGTAATGATTCAAAAGTACTTATCCTGGAGAAAAAAAATAGAAGGTTCTAAAAGCTTAGATGGCTTTGAGGGATGAGAAGAATAGGAAAATGACTCAGAAATCCATTCCCCTTGAGTACCCTTCCTCTGTGTAAGTAGTAAGCTTTCCACAAAACAGGCTAAATTTGTGGCTGAGTATATTTAGAAGATACTTACAGGCTAGTGAAGTTTAATAGAATTGAAGGAACCGTAGATATTGGATTTGATTATATGTGAAAATCAGTTAAATAAAACTTCAGTATTTTTGGTTAGAAGTTGTATGGGACCTTGCTTGTTAGCTGAAATATGAAGGGCCTTATAACTGAGGACATTCACTAAATCTTTTTTTTTTTTAAATGCTTCAGGATGAATTCCACTCACGGTTGCGGTTTAATCGGAGAGGACTGGTTGCCATGGCAAATGCTGGTCCTCATGATAATGGCAGTCAGTTTTTCTTTACACTGGCTCGAGCAGATGAACTTAACAATAAGCACACCATCTTTGGAAAGGTTCGTATCCAGTTATCTTAAGCTTCTATGATATATATTATCAACTTATCTAAGAGCTGCCTTCATAAAAATATTCCCTAGGATATTTATTTATTATTTCTAAAAATGATGGAATACTGTATATTCCTGTTATAATAAACTATGAGGAACCACCTGAATTTTTGTGTGTGTTTTTCAAACAAGTCATTGGTTTTAACTTTAAATTTTTCTGTTTTCTAAAATTGTATTAATGGTATTATTAACTATTACGTCACTCAGCTGCTACTGTTTTAAAATTTTTAGAAAGACACCTAGGTAATAACATTTAGTAGTTTAAAGTTTATTTTGTTAATGATGAACTCCCTTCAGTTTAAAGTGGAACTTGTGTTAACATTAAAACTTTTTTTTTTTAATAAATTTATTTATTTTTGGCTGCGTTGGGTCTTCACTGCTGTGCCTGGGCTTTCTCTAGTTGCAGCAAGCGGGGGCTACTCTTCGTTGCAGTGTGCGGGCTACTCATTGCGGTGGCTTCTCTTGTTGTGGAGCACGGGCTGTAAGCACGCGGGCTTCAGTAGTTGTGGCTCGCGGGTTCTAGAGCACAGGCTCAGTAGTTGGGGCACATAGGCTTAGTTGCTCCACATGTGGGATCTTCCTGGACCCGGGATCAAACCCATGTCCCCTGCATTGGCGAGTGGATTCTTAACCACTGCTCCACCAGGGAAGTCCCAACATTAAAACTTTTTACCTGAAATATTACTTTGAACAATACCTATTTAATCCTGCTTACATTTAACATCATATCAGAGATTATCATTTCCATAGAATTTTCAATAGTTTTCTTTAAAAGGGATTCTGAAGATTTTTTTTTTCTCATGCTTCTCCCTTTTCATAAATATTCCAGTATTTTCCTAGATAGTTTTATTAAGTCTTAGGTGTGTTAGACATCACTAGTGCATCAGCTCCCTCTGCTGGTTCAATAAGAATGGTTTCCCCCATCCTAGACAAAAGATGAAAAGGGAAAGAACACACTTAGCACAACTGGAAAACTGGTATTATTTTAGAACTTTTGAGAAATGTTGAATAAGAGAAGTCATGCCAAAAACATGCAATACAGTATTGTTGCTTAATACTTAACGTGGATTAAGAAATATGCATTGGCGCATTTGAGCCACTCCAACACAGGTTGTCTGATGTTCACAGATTTTCCTTCCTATTATTTACAAAAAATAAGTATATAATAAAATGAGATTTATGTTGCCATTCTGCACCACTGTTTACAATTGATGTTATATAACTTACACATTAGAGACAAAGTATAGCATAGTGGTTACAAGTCAGAATGGCTGTCACTGTCGGCTGTATAACTTCTTTGAACCACAATTTTCTTATCTGGAAAAGCAAGATAATGATAGTACCTACTTTTAGGATGTTTTGAGGATTAAATGAGATAATGTCTTTTTTAAAAATTCCATTTCTCTTTTATTTGATATAACTTCCAGGGCTTAGAAGTTATCTGGGTTACATTACTCTTTCGTAACCTTACTAAAAGTAAAACAAACCAAAAGTGGAATCATTGGATGTTCTGTATAGGATTCCCTGAAATATGTATTTAGCCCACTCTAGCAGACATGGGACGACCTCTAAAAACAATTAAATTTATCTCTTTGGAGAATGCCTTTAATAATGTCTGCAGAGCACTTACCACATTGTTATTGTTATTTGCTTGTTCTACCCTATTCTAAAGTGTAAATTTGTTTATAATGTTTGAACAAAAAGTAGTCATTCAGAAGGAGGTTATTTGGCATTATATTTTTAATAAAAACTGACATTAAGTATATATTGGAAATTTCTCAGAAATCTTACTGAGGGATTAAACTTCATCAATGCCTTTTCCCCTTAGGATGATGTTGCTTTTTTATACTATTTAATGCATATACTCTTATATAACAATATGAAATTCCCTTTCAGTTATTTAAAAAATATTTTCAAAAGTCCTCCCTTATTTCAAAGAATGAATTTACTATTTTTCAATTAAATTTTCTTTTTTATTTGTTAGATTACAGGGGATACAGTATATAACATGCTGCGACTGACAGAAGTAGACATTGATGATGAAGAAAGACCACGTAATCCACACAAAATAAAATGTTGTGAGGTAGGAGCATGATTATTATGAGATACATTACTTAAATTATCACTTAAGAGAAATTGATTATTTGTATTGTTAAATTATCAGATGAAATTAACATCACTACTTAGATTTTATCTCTGTAATTTAGTCACAGTTTCTGATTAAGAATTTTTTTAATTGAAGATTTCAAATTCAAAGATAAAACTTCAGCTGGTAATCCAATGAGTGCAATACTGGACTCATAATGGAAAGCTGGATGAATTAGGTTTATTTAGCCCAGTGAAGTGATATCTTAGGTAATTTAAGAGTGATTCTTCTTTGAGGAAGCAAGGACCTTAGAGCATTTGATTTGGAGTCAAAATACCTGAGTTTGTCTCTCTTACTATGTGTTATGTTTTCTTGAATATTTTTCCCTTTTGTAAAATAGGGATAAAATACCTTTTACTTAATAGCATATTGGATTACTGGGAGAATCCAGTGAGGCCATGTAAGTGGAAGTATATATCATTATGCTTGTAGTGGTTATGTGAGGAAAAATTATAGACATTAATGGCAACATAATTAAATATTGGTTTTAAGTTTTTGTGAAATTTTATAAAATTGAATCATGTTTTCAAAATATTTCTTTCCATAGGTTTTGTTTAACCCTTTTGATGACATCATTCCAAGAGAAATAAAAAAGCCAAAAAAAGAGAAACCAGAGGAGGAAGTAAAGAAATTGAAACCCAGAGGCACAAAGTAATAATCAGAGTAGAAATAACAAGCCCAAAAGTTGGATGTTTTTGTTTATAATTCATAGCAAATATAATAGGGATGATGTGGTAGTTATTGATTATATCTAAGTTTTGAAATGAAATTCCTCTTTTGTGGCCAAATCTTTTATTTTTCCAATATTTGAAAGGAGAGTTTTAATAACTTATTATTTATCTTCCTTGTGATATATTAATTTGAAGGCTCAAAAAAGACAAACTTGATTTTTTCTTCCCATGTACCATTTGGTTAGCTAAATTTATTGCTTTTTTTGACAATTTTGTTTAACTTATTAATTTTAAAATATTAAGATTGTTTTGGCAGACACTAGATAAATTGCTTCCCATTTGTAGTACTCTCAGAGCTATATGTTTATTAGTTTTTTAAAAGTCCCCATTTTGCTCACCAGTTTTGGTAAATATAAAAAGCTTTAATTATTTCTGTCATGCTTGACTTAGTGTATTTAATGGTTCTATTGCTTTGAAAGTAGGATATTTATAAGTTTTGTTTAACTTTTTCTTCCTAAATTTTCTTTCTTTAATTCTTTTTTCCTTCTTTTTTTTTTTCTTTATTTCTGATCAGAAATTTTAGTTTACTTTCATTTGGAGAGGAAGCTGAGGAAGAAGAGGAGGAAGTAAATCGAGTTAGTCAGGTAAAACTCTTAATTTACCCTTTGTTCTGAATTATAAAAGAGATTAGGGTCTATATCTCACTCATTTTTTAATCTCCTGCTATACATAGCACCGCATGTTTTACATGGTACACATTCAGTAAGTGTTCATTGAACCAATTCATAAAATGATTTGTGGTCCATAATATTTGCAACTTCTGAGATGATTTGAGATAGTTATTTTTTTTTAATCTGGCATTTTTAAAAATCAGTTACAACTATAGTTAAAGAATGATTTAATTTTGTGATTCAGATTTTAATTATGCTTGGTTTAATTGGATTGCCAGATGATTTTGTAATTATCATTACTGTAATAAACAGTGACAGACCAAAGCTCTTGTATTCATTTTAGTATTATTTATATGTATTTAATCATTTCATTAATTCTCATCACAGCTCTTTAAGATAGGAATTATCATTCCCATTTTACCTATGAATAAATTAAGGTATTAATAGGTTGTAATTTGCTCAAAGTCACATAACTAATAAGTAGCTAGAGCTGGGAGTTGAACCTACATCTGTCTCACTATAAAATCCATGTCTCAAGATTATACATTGCCTCCTGTCCTTTATCCCACCAATGCTCGCCATAGGCCTTTAAGTATGGTTTTCCTCAATATCACTTTCATCACAGTACTCATTGCTGAAACACCTACAGTGCCCCACCATTGTTTAAAGCAGTGATTCTGACAAATATGCCCCAAGAAAATCATCTTCAAGGGTTTTTACTCCCCCAAATTTTCGTATGTCTTTTTTTTTTTTTGTATGTTTTTCTTTCTTAAAAATTAGTGAACACTGAGACCTAAAGGATAAGATTCAAAGTCTTTACTGTAGTATGTAATTAAAACTCTGTAGCCTAGTACTACCTTACTTGCTTGATGTAGTCACCTGTTTCTTACTGACACTTACAATAGCATCGACTTAAAAGCACATTATTTTTACCCTTGTCTTTACTTCTTTATCCACATGCTTCCCTCATCGTTGAGCCTGGTTTTGGTAGGCTAATATTGGGCATATAGTAAGCACTCTATTTATACCCCTTGCATTAAAACTGAATTAAAATGGACATGTATAAGAAATATTTAGTCTTTTTTTTTTTTTTTTTTTGCTGTCTTCAGTATCCTTGATTGATCTATTTGATAGCATGGATTCAGTTACCACACGTATACTAACATTCTGAACTCTAGGAGACAAGGCCAAATATTTCTTCTGGGCTCTTGTCCCTCATTCTGAGTTGCCTTTAGGAAACATCTCTATTTTAGATATCAAAATTAAATCCATCTTTACATGAAAACCTCCTTTTCCTATTCCTTATCAACATCACCAATCACTCTGTCACCCTGGTATCTCAGAAGTCATCGTCAGTATACTAGTCTTATATTATTCATGATTCAAATTTGTCCCTAATCAAAATGAAAGATTCACTGTATGTCATGATCCTGCAGGTATATTTGTAAATGGAAAAAATCATGAATGTTAGATCTGGGAATTGCCAGGATTCCTTTTCACTGATGTTTTGTGAAGATGTCAAGTTTCCTTGCATATCCATGCCTTCCCCAGTGTCCCCCCCACCCCTTTTTTTCTTTTGCTTGGAGTGTGTGCTCTCCTTTATTTGGCTAATTTTTATTTTTCCTTTTAAAATTTACCTCCATTATTAACTCCTCACTACCTCTACCTCCCTCCCCAAGACAACTTTCACCCAGGCTGAGCCATCAAACACGTGTTATACTGCGTTGTAATGATTTTTCTTCTTATCTGTGCTAAGTATTTATTTTATGTAATCTCTATAACAACCATGTGATATGGATGTTACTGTTCCTGTTTTGTAAATGATGAAATCAATACTGAGATGTTAAGTTGCTTACCTAAGACTGTGTAATTAGGAGGTCGTGGAATCAGAATTTTGACCTTAGGTTTCTATAGCTATTAAAGCGTCTAATGTGATTTTGAATGCTGCAAAAGCTGCCTCCTTCTAAGGGACTTCCCTGGCGGTCCAGTGGTTAAGATTCTGAGCTTCCACTGCAGGGGACGCAGGTTCCATTCCTGGTCTCAGAACTAAGACCCCATATGCTAAGCGGTGCGGCCGGAAAAAAAAGCTGCCTCCTTCTAAAAGGCTGGCAAGAAATTTCACTGGTAGCACAGCATTCTGGGGTGGGGGGCAGCTCAATGCAGTCGGCCCACCGCCCTTCCCTAACTTCCGTAGGGTCTTGGATAGTACTAAGTTTAGCAGCCTTGTAGAGCAAGTGTAGGCAAAAGGAATTTTTCTGTCAATCCTTTGTTGAATTAAATTTCTGGTCTAAAATAACTTTTGTGCCCAATTACTTTGAGATTGACTCTACTAGGAAATTAGTTTGAATTTTTTCTATTGGTAGCAACAGCATGTCTTAAACATTTAAAGCATATCTTCCTCCTGCTGCTTACTTTTGCACAAAGTAAAAAAAGAAAAAAAAATAATGTTTAACTTCTACTGAATTATAGTGAACTGGATACTCCAAAAGCAATTTGTGTTTGCTACAAGGTTGACATGTGAAAGATACCACCGTAGATAGTTCTAGCTTGCTTTTTATGTTTGCTCTTAAACCTGTAAAACACTTTAAACAGTAGAAAGACCAAGTAAATTCTTTCCTCTCTGCCAAGAAAATTGCAACCCACAGTCCATTATCAAATAAGTAGGATAACTCTAGTATGGTGTCATCACAATTCTCTTGTCTGACTTTTAAATTGAGGGTGCTCTGTGATAAAATTATCAAATGTTTGTTTCAGACTCTCAAATCTGTATCTCTAGGCTGACTTACTTTTCTTTTCTCCAGCTGCCTACTAGACATCTCTATATTTAAATATCTCACTTGTTACCCAAGCCCTAGCCAAGGCTTAATTCATTATCTTTTCTTCCCAAACTTCTCCCTGTTCTGTGACTTCTCTTTCTAATTCCCTGGTATCAGTGCCCCCTAAAGAAGAATTTTAGATTTATTTGACGTTTTTCTTATTTTTTTTCTTGCACAACCAGTTAGTTGAACTGTTCTACCAATTTTTCATCCATGGCGTATCTCAAATCTGTTTTTTCTTTTTAATTTATTTTACTATTACCCTTGTTCCAGGCTTTATTATCTCTAGCCTGGGCTGCAGCCCTAGTCTACAGACTGGTCTCCCATCTCCCTTCTCTTTTTTCCCTTCCACTCATTACTATCAGAATAGTCTTCCTGAAGCCTGATTAAGATGTTATAGTTGCTTTCTGTTGACTATAGAAATAAGGCCAAATTCCTTGGCCTATTATTTCAAGCTTCTTCTTTCACGACTCCCCTTTGCCAACTCTGTCCTTCAGTCTAATGCTTCTTAAACTTCCTTAGTAATAAAAAAATCACTTGTAGTACTTTAAAAAAAAATTAAATTCCTAGACCCCATCTCACACCTACTGAATCAAAATCTCCGAGGGAGAAACCTGAGAATCTGTACTTTTAATGAATTCACTGGAAATCTTATCTGGGAAATGTAGGAAACACTGTGTTAACAGATCTGAAATATTTGCTGTTCTACATATATGCCTTGTATTTTCCTTTTTGTGTGTCTTCGTTCATGTTCTTTCCCCTGCCTGAAGTGTTCTATCCCACTTCTGAATGTTGAAGTCATATTTATTTTCAACACCTAGAACGCTATCTTTTCTAAATGTCTTTTCCAGTTTTTCTTAATCTTTTCTTTTTCTGATCTAATGTCTACCTTTCTTGTGATACTTATATTTTGCTTTTAAAAACATTCTTTTTGCTTTATTACACAAGAAATGTATGACTGTGTTCTTGTTGTATAGTATTCAAACATTATACCCTTTTCTTTCTGCCTTATTGATTTTGTAGGGTCCTAGGCTGTGAGCTCCTTCATGGTAAACTTTGTGTCATCTTTGAGTGGCAGTGTGTTGCAGTAGAAATAGCATGGATTTGGGATTATACAAACTCATATTGGCACTTCACTTTCTATAGATAGTCTGCGACCTTGAATAACTTAGTCTCTCTGAGTCTCCATTTTCCTTTGTAACATGGCAATAATATTTACATTTACAGTTGTGAAATAAGGATACAGATAGTCCTTATTTTGATGTCATGCAATCGAAAGATGGTTTCAAAAGTCAAATGTCTTAAACTGTATACTGTATGTTATAAATTGTATTTTATTCTCAGAGAGCTAAAGAATATCAGTCACTAATATGATCATGATTATCACACAGAAGCTGCTGCTCTCATACTCAAGTAGTCTAGAGGGCTAGTGAGAAACTTCACCAGTTCAGCTTCCTGAGGGAGGAAGCCCTAAGCACAGCACTGCAGATGCAGTGCCCTTCCTGAGCACTCCCACAGGGTTCTGAATAGTAGCTTGAACGGCCTTGGAGAGCAAGGGTGTATATCTGTACATCGTGACCCACCAACAATCCACTCTCCACATGTGAGTGGGTCTTGAAGCGCCATGCAGAATCTTTGGCCCACCGAATTTAGCTGTTTTGTGTGTTCATATAATGGAGTCATGGGTAAGTTTAGCTTGAGAAAAGAGAGCAACAATAAGCAAAAATTGTTGAAATTTACTGGCTTAAAGAAAAGGACGTTTTTCTAGAGGGCATGAGATAAATTCTAGAGAGAACAGAAATGGGAGTGCGTTTTGTTTATTTTGCTTTTGTACTGTTCTTCAGACTATGGGCATCCTTCAAATACATTTTACCTTTTGGGTGAAATGAAACTTTGACCAGAAAAGGGAAGGCTAGCCTGAGTATTGGAAAAGTGTGACTGAATAATATATTTATTTTAAATATAACCTTACTGTTTTTAAGTGTAAATAACTAGAGCCAAAGTCAAATCAGTGTCTTTCACAATGACTGAGAACAATTTGCAGTTTCAGTGGTTGCATGAAATTAAATATTTCTAGAGGGCTTGAAAATAATTGTTTCATTATTCATTTGCTTATCAAGTTTCTTTTTCCAGTGACTCCACAGTGTTAATCTTTATTCCAGAACCTAACATCACAAGTTAATAATTGGTAAAGTCTGAATTGAGGCTTTACTTTATGTGGAAGGAGAAATAAGATAGAGTCCCCTCTGGTTTATGGATTATCAGCGTGGGATTACAGACACTGCTTCACCCCACTCATTATTCATGACAAGGTGCCTCTCTCCCATTGGTTAGCTTTCTTTCGTTATTTATTTCAGTATCTTTCTACTACCTGATAAAATCTCTTTTAGAATAATAGAATTTTATAGCTCAAAGGGATCTAGTCCAACTTCCTTTCTTTATAGATGAGGAAACTGAGACCCTGGTTAAGTGACTGGCCAGACTGACTTCATTTCCTTTTTGATAGGATTGTGTGATAGGAGGATGCCATAATAACATATCTTGAGTTCAGGAAAGCACATTGTCAGAGTCTCTCATGATATTCTTGTGGACAACATGAGGAAATGTGATCTGGGAGATAGTACAGTCAGATGGATATATAGCTAATTGAATACTTCTGCCCAAAGAGTGCTTTGTTGTCAACCTGTGCCTGATTATTTGAACGAATAAGTTAAAATGTAATAAGAGTACGTGTATATTCTGTACTTTAATGAAATCAGCTGAATAGGTGTAAGACTTAATAGCCTGTAAGCCCTAGTTGAATTACTAAGAATGAAGTCTCTGGAATAAGGAATTTAACATTCTTTGCATTTGGGGGGATCACATTTGCAGCATTTTGTTCAGTTCTGAACACATTTAAGAAGGATACTGACAAACTAGATGTGTCCAGAGGAACAGAGGGTCATGAGGAGGATGGGGATGATGCCAAAAAACATCTTAGTTGGGGAATGCTTAAGGACTAGATATACTTTGGTGAAGTAAAAACTAAGTGAAAATGTGATCCTAGGCTTCAAATATTTGAAAGGTTTTTATCTGGAAGATCCTCCCCTTCATATTGCTTTCTTAAATAACAGTTTCATTCAAATGCCTGTATTGGTTTCAAGTTCATCCCTGAATCTTTGTGTATGACTTAAATACAAATGTCAGAAAATATTTTTCAAGTATAAGCTACAATCAGACAAGTAGTTTTCTTGAGGCAAGTTAAATGGTAGGTGTAGTATAAAAGTGTCTCAATAGCTAAATTTGAAAATAGTGATTAATTTGTGCCACATTCACATTGATACACAATATTTCTCTTACTACAGTATATGTTAGCATTTTAACTTCAAATCCAAAGTTATAAGAAAGCTATTTTCTTACCCAGAAAAAGGTATATCAATAGACAAATGCATCACTTTTGAGAATAAAGAAGGTCTTTATCTTATTCTCATTTATCCTGTGAAATTTAAGTTTCCCCAAAATTTGGGAGGTGGGTTGGGCATGACTTGGAGAGTGCTGCTAGGCCATTTGTACAGAGGTTGTCAGAAGTGTTAAATAGTCCCTTTTTTTAAAAAAAAAATTTTATTTTTTGGCTGCAGTGCATGGCTTCCGGGATCTTAGTTCCCTGACCAGGGATTGAACCCTCACCCTCAACAGTGAAAGCACAGAGTCCTAACCACTGGACAGCCAGGGAATTCCCCAGTCTATTTTATAAAATGTTTTTGCCCCATTAAATTGTATTAAACTTTGATTTGCTTATCTTTCTAGTTGCTTACATTTAATTTTTTAAATGTTAATATATTTGTAATCGTTTCATATTTCTGCTGTAGCAAATTACCGTAAATTTAGTGACTTGAAGCAAAACAAATTTAGTATCTTACAGTTCTGGAGGCCAGAAGTCCAAAACAGGTTTCACTGGGCTAGATATCGAGGTGTTGGCAGGGCTGCCTTCCTTCTGGCGGCTCTGAGGAGAATCCATTCTCTTATTTTTCCAGTTTCTAGAGACTGCCTATATTCCTTGGCTTATGACTCCTTCATCTTCAAAGCCAGCAATAGCAGGTCAAGTCTTTCTTATCTTTCATCATTCTGCACCTGACTCTCCTGACTCTTTCTTATAAAGACTCTTGTGATTACCTTGGACCCACCCTGATAATCCAGGATAATCTCCTCATCTCAAAATTCTTAACTTATCTACAAGATCCCTTTCGCCAAGTCAAGGAACATACTCACAGATTTTGAGGATCAGGAAGTGGACATCTTTAGGGTCTGTTACTCTGCCTACCAATTTATTTGTATCTAAACTAAACTGTATGGAATATTCCTGATAACAGCAATTGTTTGTAGTTCATTTTTAGTTCTAGAAGGTACAACTAGGATTAGTTGGATGGTTGAAAATTACACAGATTCTTTTTTTCTCCAATTAGAGAGAGAGTTGTCCAATAATAGAAGCCATTTAAAAAGGGGTGATTTTCGTGTGTGTGTGTGTGTGTGTGTGTGTGTGTGTGTGTGTGTGACTATTAAGCTCCTTTCAGGTGTGGAGACACTGGTTGGTAGTCAGCAGTAATGTTAAGGAGATTCCTGCATTGTGTGGAGACTAGATTAAGTGGCCTGTAAGATCTTTTTTTTCCCCCCAAACTACTAAATTTTCTGGTTCTGTGCTAAAGGTCACAGAATGTAATAGGGCTCATGAGAGAAACAGTGTGTGTGTGTGTATATATATATATATATATATACACACACACACACATATATATGTGTGTGTATATGTGTATATAAACACACACATACAGGAGAGGGGGAGAAGTAGAGATTAAGATTGATAGATTGCTTGAGTTTTAGGAATTGGCTCGTATGTTTCTGGGGGCTGGCAAGTCTAAAATCTGTAGAGTAGTCCAGCAAGCTGGAGACTCAGGGTGGAGTGAATGTTACAGTCTTGAGTCCAAAATTTTCAGGCTGGAAAGTCAGGCATAATTTTTGTGTTACAGTGTTGAGGCCAAATTGCTCCTTGCTTGGGAAAGTCTTTGCTCTTAAGGCCTTCGACTGATTAGACGAGGCCAGCCTACATTTTGGTGGATAGTCTGCTTTACTTAAAGTCTACTGATTTAAGTGCTAATCACATCTAAAAAAAACTGTTTCATAGCAACATCTAGGCTGGTGTTTGACCAAACAACTTGGGTACCATAGCATAAAATTAACCATCACACAGAGGTAGTTAGAGGTTGAGACTCAGACCTTCCCACTTCTTGACCAGTGTTGTTCCTCTGTACCACTATGCCTCTTGCTTTCTTTCTTTCCACTTGTACTCTGTTTAGTTTCCACTGTTTCACTGCCTCTATGTTCTTTGGTGTGAAGTGGCAGATAATATAATTTTCCCACTTCCCCTTTGATGTTCATTTTCAGATTTGCTTACAGACAGTTTTGAATTTACTGTGGCGCTTCTTACATTGTGTTCACTAAATATATTTAGTATTTTGTTCATCCCTAAACTCTTTAAGGAGCCAGCTGCTTTTATGTAATTTTTTAAAAAATTGTTTTAAAATATATTAGGTGTTTGTTCTTCCTCTAAAATTATTGTTACCTGGTGGTATAAATAACAACCTTAAAATAGGTCATTCAGAAAGAGTAGGCATGAAAGAGAAATATCTGAATTCATTTTTATCCTCTTTGAGACTAACTATCCCCAATTTCTACAGCTCTTCCACAATTTGTTTTCTTTGCCTGCAGGATTCAAAGTCTACTGTAGTAGGAAGGGACATCTAAAAAATGGCTTTTGATCATATATTTCTATGTTAATTTAAAACATTAATTAAAATTTGAAATGGTAATGATTATTCAGATTAATTAGTTTCCTTCTATTGTAAAGCGGGCCTCTCACTGTTGTGGCCTCTCCCGTTGTGGAGTACAGGCTCCGGACGCGCAGGCTCAGCGGCCATGGCTCACGGGCCCAGCTGCTCCACGGCATATGGGATCTTCCCAGCCCGGGGCACGAACCCGTGTCCCCTGCATCGGCAGGCGGACTCTCAACCACTGCGCCACCAGGGAAGCCCTGTAAAGTCTTATTTAAAGTTAATATAAGACAAGTTTCTTTTTTTCCCTTTAAGCTGGTTTAAGTTTTGGGAGATAAACAAGAACCCATTTTTTTAATGTTAATTAAGCTAACAATTGTAAACTAACATTTACAAGTAAATGAAATAGTAGAGCTTGTTAATGGACCAAGAGCCTGGAGACCTGAATTCTAATCTTACTCCTGTTATTTATTAGTACAACTCTCATTTTCTGATATGTTACTAAGAGGCTGGACAAGAGGGTCTGAGGCCAACTCTGGCTGTAATGTCTTTGTGACTCCCATTAGGGAGGCACATGGGGAGAATTAATAAGGGACTATTTCTTAGAATAGATGAAAATAAACATTGATGGTTGAAGACACAAGAGGAAGAAATTTTAGGAAGGAAAGCATGAAAAAAAGATATTCAAGTTTTATTCTAGTTGAGGTCATTTTATATTCACTTGTATACTTTTGTACATATCTCGTTTAGTTCTCTTGTATGAAGTAAGCAAGGCTGCTATTATTATTTCCATTTTGTAAGCAGAGTTTCTGAGGTCGGATGAGGTCATTCTCTTTCCTCAAATGGTACACGTTTTGGACTAAAACCCATAGAATTACTGAATACTAGATTTTGAAACTCATTTGGTCCAGCTCTTATCTTCTTTTCCTGTGTTTTTTCTACTATACCATCTTCTGGGTTTTGAACAGTTTTCATTGTTAGACATCAAGTAATTCTTTGATGTTTTGTCTTTTTATTACTCCTTGGTTTGTGTAAGGTTATGGAATTAGAAATATATTTTAATTGCAGAATTCAGATTCTACGACTTTTTAAAATTACAGATAATAAGATCTTTAGATTGGGCTTCCCTGGTGGCGCAGTGGTTGAGAGTCCGCCTGCCGATGCAGGGGACACGAGTTTGTGCCCCGGTCCGGGAAGATCCCCCATGCCGCGGAGCAGCTGGGCCCATGAGCCATGGCCGCTGAGCCTGCGCGTCTGGAGCCTGTGCTCCGCAACGGGAGAGGCCACAATACTGAGAGGCCCGCCTACTGCAAAAAAAAAAAACAAAAAAATAGTATCTTTAGATTAACTGTTTGAGAAAAATTTTTGTTTTGCCTTTTGAAACTAGACTATAAGCATGTTTAAACTGATTAGGTCTTGAAAATGTGGAGTACTCCATGTTAATACAGAAATTTAAAAATCCATTATTTTCATCATGGAAATAAATTTCAGAAAGTATACATCTGCCTCAAAGTAAAGCCTGTCAAATTTAGAAGTCTGTTCCCAGAGCTGTTAAACAGTCAAGAATGGGGCTAAAGGGAAAGAGGTATTTTTACCTCTCTGTATTTTTAGTTGACACATTTTGTGATGAATTTTTCAAAATAAAATGTTCCTTCAAAATAGAAAGAAATTTTCCTTTCTTCCTGTCAACTCTAACCTCATACTCTTCCCTCTTACATGATTAGTTGAGGGGTGGGGATGGTGAGCAGCTTTCCACCTCGAGATACAAGGTATAAATTTGAAGTTTTCATACCTTGTGGTGGAGAAGTCTGTAGGATAGTCTGCAGCTCTGAAACCAGGCCAGTTGTTCTGGGTCCATAGGGGCCTCTAGGAAAAGAAAAATGGATTTATTATATCATTGTGAGACAGACCAGGATTTAAATCCTAGATCCTATACCACTAGCTTTGTGACCTTCAGTAAATCGCTAATCTCTCTAAGTCTTTATTTTCCCTCTGTAAAATGGGGCTAATAACGCCCACCTTATTTACTTTCATTTGGGGACAGGAGGAATTGAAAGGTGGGAATATTGTACTGTAGCACAGTGCCTGACACAAAGTATGTATTTAATAAATTAGAGTAATAGTAGTAGTAGTTTTTTTAATAGTTCTACTTCTTATATCTTACTATGTCTTGTTTCCCTACTAAAATATAAATTTATTGAGAACATGAACTTTGAAATTAAAGTATTTAATAAATATTAGGTCATTGATGAATATTGTCATACATGAAAGGCTCTTTTACATATGTTAAATAGCACCTTGTAGGTGCTCTCATCTGGTTGCTTGGGTACATTTTTAAAGTGATTCTATGCAGTATAGACAGTATATTTGAAGAATAATAGTGTGTGTTTATTTCAAATTACTTTTGTGATCTATCTTCTAAGTTTTAATATATCGGTCAAAAATTAATTAGTGGTAAATCACAATGAGGGTTTAGTGTTTGGAAATAGTAATCAATAAACTTATTTTTAAGGGTATATCACTTTTTGAAAGAAAGATGTTTCTAAAATATTTTTAGTCAATGGGAGAATAAGATTGCTATTTATAAAGCTTTTGTTTATACTCAAATTTTCAAGAACATATATCTTTTGCTAACCACATTATATCAGTACTAGATTTTTACGTAAATGTGTTAACTTGTCCTTTTGGAAGACTATTTTTCTCCACTCATGATGATATCATACATTCCTTTCTAGAGCATGAAGGGAAAAAGCAAAAGTAGTCATGACTTGCTTAAGGATGATCCACATCTCAGCTCTGTTCCAGCTGTTGAAAGGTTAGCATGGTGCTAGTGTGATCCTAAGTTCTTATTGTCTGGCTCAGATTATTTTCTTGCTTCCTTTGGAAGTAAACAGTCAGTTCTCATAAGTCAAATTTTATCAACCCAACCAAAAAACTAAAGCATTTTGATAATGGGGGTAGTAGAGCTACTAGCATAATGGAGAGAATCACTCTAGTCACATTTACTCTCCTTGCTATCTATCAACGTCTGCTGAACTAATTAAATTTAAAATTAGCTGTTAACCTTTTAAATCTTGGGATAGTTTGAATACTAGGAAACTGTCTGCTTTAACAATTTAATGTTTAATTGAAAATTTCTTTGCTAACTTTTTCCTTGCATAATTTTTGTCTCAGAATCATGAGTAAGCAAATCAGATTTGAAGGGTTTTGTGAAGAAGTCACCACATTTTGGGCCAATTCACTGAGTATTATTCCTTACATATTTCAGGAGTTATCAGAAAATTTTTGCTGCTTCTCTTTGATAAGGGAAGATGTCTTACTGTTAAATATAATTGCACATGATTCACTGGGCCAGTGTGTCAAAAGGGGACTAAAATACTATTGTACTCACTATTGTAGCTCATTTAAAAAAAATTCTATATTGAAACAATCTTTTCTTAATATCCTTTTATTTGAAGGATTTGGCTTCTTCAGCCTGAATACATCAAGCCAATAGAAGAAACTGTTGTCTGCAGCCTTTTGTTCATGAAAATAACACTATTGGTTGTTTGCTTTTTTAAAAAAATTCTAGTGAATTTGTATTTGTGTTAATGGAGCATACCTTTTATTCTATGTATAGAAACAACTTCCCTTTAGAATGTTTTTATTTGCTCTACAATGCCATTCTGAAATTCCTGTGTTGAAATGTCTTTGAACTATTAATCCCAGCAAAATATTCTAAATTTTTGGATAATTGAATAATTTTGTTAGTCTCATTTTGAAGCTAAAATTTGTTTTCCTTATTTTTTTGTAGTGAAAAAGGGGATGCAGCAGGAGATTCAGATGATGTAAGTATTAATTTTAGTATAAATATAGTTGAACAATTTATAGAAAATTCAAAATCTATACAAATTATTAAATTATTTTTCCTAAAAGGTAATCTGTATTACCTTTTATAATTATATATGGAAAATTTTGAAAAACAAATGGAAAGATTTGAAAAATATTTATTTTGATATTGGAATTTGCCTTCATAGTATGTGTGTGTTTCCTTACAAAATCAGAATCTTACATATGAATTTCTAGCCTGTTTTTTCTCCCTGTCACGTAACATAACATGAATACTCAAAATTTAGATGTCATTGATTTTATTTTGTTATGATAAAAGTTTAAATGTTGATGCATGATATCCTACATGATGTATGGGAAATACTTGGATACCAGTCATTTATGGTAGTTTCCTTCTTCATACACACATTTTGGAAGATTCTCTCTCTCAAGACTGTAGTGACCTTTCTTCATTATTTGTACTGGCTATTAAAGCTGATAAAACAGAAGGCAGAGTTTCCTTTATGTATAAGAGATCAAGTTTTTCAAGTCATTCATTTACCACTTTATATAAAAACCCATTGATCTGTGTGTTGTACAGAAGGAAGTACATAACTGTCCATGCAAGAACACGGCTTCTTCTATTACCATAGTCAAAAGAGAGGATTCTCTCCGGCTATATATAATAAAGGATGGCTATCTAACCTGGTCAAGAAAACCTTCCGGGAAGAGATGATGCTGTGTTGTGTCTTATAGGAGAATTAGGAGTTAACTAGATCAAAAAAGAAAGTGGTGAAGGGTGGGATTCCTCAGAGAACAGCATATGCTAATGCATGGTAACAAGGAGAGAGTATACCTTATTTAGGAAGTACAAGCTAAGATTAAAGTTTGAGAAGGAACTTGCCTTGTGAGGAGCAGTGAAGAAGAGTGTTAAAGGTAGAGGGAACTACATGTGCAAAAGGCTCTGAAGTAGAAGAGTTTAATGTGTTCCAGGAGCTGAAAGCAAACTAGTGTGACCAGAGCATCATGACAGGAGGGAGAGTGGGTGAGGTTGGAGTGGGAGGAAGAAGCCAAATATTACAGAGCTTCCTGGGCTATGGGGAGAAGTTTGAATTTCATCCTCAAAGTAATGAGAAACAGCTGAAGGGTATTAGTTAAAAGGAAGAGTATATGGTCAACTTTGTGTTTTAGGAAGATCACTGTTGGCAATATTAGAGAGGACAAATTAGAAGAAATAGGCTGGAGTCAAGGAGACCTATTGGGAAGCTATGGCAGGAGGAGAGCTTGATAGAAGACCACAGGTGTGAGATGGGAGAGAGACAGATTTGAAAGAGGTCTAAGAGGTGACTGATTCCATACTATGAGGTGAAGGAGAAGGAGGAGTCTAGGACAACCACAAGGTTTCTGATTTGGGCAACTTGTTAGATGGGTACAAAAGATAGGTGGGGAGGGCTTCCCTGGTGGTGCAGTGGTTGAGAGTCCGCCTGCCGATGCAGGGGACACGGGTTCGTGCCGCGGTCTGGGAAGATCCCACATGCCGCGGATCGACTGGGCCCGTGAGCCATGGCCGCTGAGCCTGCGCGTCCCGAGCTTGTGCTCCGCAACGGGAGAGGCCACAACAGTGAGAGGCCCACGTACCGCAAAAAAAAAAAAAAAAAAAAAAAGTATAGTGTTCAGATCAAGGAAGTATAGTACTCGGATCATGGGGGATTTTAGTCCTTTTATCCTGAGACTAGCAGAGCATACCCAGAATGTATATTCAGTTCTAAGCATGGAACTTTTAAAGGATTTTGACACTCAAAAATGTGCATTAAATGGGCAAAAAAAAGATAAGGAAGGTGGGAACCATCTCATAAATAAACTGTGGAGAGAACTGAGGAATTCAGCCTGGAAGACAAAATGCTAAAAGGGATTATACAGTAGCTGTCTTCAAATACTTCTGCTGTGCTTTTTAAAAAGGCACGAGTTTTTTCTTGGTGGCTCCAGAAGACAAACTAGGAAAACAAGAGTGCTCAAAGGGAATGAAGGAGTGTTTACTATCTACTACACCCTTCTGTACCATTTGAAGTACTTAACACAAATTTAAACAAATTAATACATTAATTACACTGATAACTCATAAGGAGGCAAAGGCTGAGATGATAATCCAATGACTTTATCACAAAAGAGCATTACTGGCAATCCCCAATGTACCCAATCTGAAATTTCTTCCAAGGTTATTAGTTTTAAACTCTTTGTTTGCTTTATCTTGCTAGCTACTTCACGTTATTAACTGTTATCAAAAATTAAAAATCAGGGCTTCCCTGGTGGTGCAGTGGTTGAGAGTCCGCCTGCCGATGCAGGGGACACGGGTTCGTGCCCCGGTCTGGGAAGATCCCACATGCCGCGGAGCGGCTGGGCCCGTGAGCCATGGCTGCTGAGCCTGTGCATCCGGAGCCTGTGCTCCGCAACAGGAGAGGCCATAACAGTGAGAAGCCCGTGTACCGCAAAAAAAAAAAAAAAAAAAAAAGGTGGGGAGAACAATGAAAAATAATGTGCTTAATAATGTGCATTTTGAGATTCAGATAACTTGGAGACATCTGTGTAACATTAATATGGGTCTGTAAGATAGGCTCAAGGCCTAATGTAAAATTATGTTCTTATGGTCTTGAGGGAGTGAGGTCATCTAAGGACACTGTATAGTTTTTAATCTGTTTTGTGTCCCAAGATCCTTTGCAATCACTAAGACTGCAGACCTTCTTCCCAGGAAATATATTACATCCACAAACAAAATTTTATGAATTTGCAGGCATTTTTTTTTTTTTTATATCTCCTGAGGACCAAGCATGGAAGACCTAGGTCAGTGGTTATCAAGTTTTAAGGCTAAAGAATTTCTTAAACATCTCATTGAAAACACTCACAATTTCCATCCCTGGAGATTTGGTTCAGTAATACTGAGATGAGGACTAGGATTTTACATTTTTAGAGCCAATCCATGTTTTATAGCCTGAGGACTAGACTTTGAGAACCACTGCTCTAAGGTCCACAAGCCGCAAGTTAAGAATCCTGCCTCACCATGACTCACCTGGTTAGAGAATCACAAGAGAAAAAGATCCACTTGGGTAGTTTCTTCCTTCTCCTTCTCTACCCTCTTCCCTCCCTCCTTCCTCCTTTCTCCCTCCATTGCTCACTGTCTTGATGCTGGGAGCTATTCTGGAAGTTGAAGATTTAGCAATAAGCAAAAGAATCCAGAATTTTAGTTCTAATGGACTCCTTCCTCTGATTATGGGAGAGAGACAATAATCACATAAATAATTAAAATGTATAGTATGAGTGATAAATGTTTTGAGGAAAAATAAAATAGGGGAGGGGAATAGAGAGTACTGGAGGTGGGTGGGCGGCTCTGCCATTTTATTCAGGGGATCAAGAAAAGTGTCACCAAAAGGGTGGCATTTGAGCAGAGACCTGAAGGAGATGAAAGTCAGCAATGCAGATACATGGAATAGGAGAGTTTCAGGCTGGAGAGAAGAGCAACTCCAAAGTTGGCTAGTGTTGCTGGCCTGGAGTTGTAGGAGATTATGTCAGGGAGGTCCAGATTGTGTAGGGTTTGAGTGAGTGGGGAATCCACTGGAGGGTTTTGAGCCAAGGAGTGATTGCTATGACTTAGATTGTAGGAAGAAATATCAGTTTCTCTACCTCCACCTCTTTTACTTGCATTAATCCCTGGGTGAGGTCAGTACGCTGGCCAACTGCCTCCAAAAGCCACATTTCCTACTGGCAAGGAATAGGAATGTAGATAGACAATATCCTGGGTGATCCAGAGGGAGCATAGTCTGCTGTGCAAAGGAGCTGGGTGTGGATCGAGCAACAACCCTTACTAGGCTATACAGTACTTACATAGCCAGCCTAGAGCAGATGCCAGGGGGTATTCCCGCCTGTAGCAGATTCTTCAAGCCCTCACTAGTTCAAAACAAAACGAAACAAAAAATAAACCTGGCCTAGAATGCAACAAGGAGAGTTTGAGATGGACCTCTGGACGTGAAAGAAGAAAATGGAATGCCCAGCAAATACTCCATTTCAATTTTTACAGGATGGAGAATATGGAAGTGCAGAGCATGATGAATATGTTGATGGTGATGAGAAGGACCTGATGAGAGAAAGAATTGCAAAAAAGTTAAAAAAGGGCACAAGTGCAAATGTTAAGACAGCTGGAGAGAGTGAAGTGGAGAAGAAATCAGTTAGCCGTAGGTGAGTCAAGCGTTGTGCTTCTAAGTATCAGAGTTTTGTTTTTGCTTTTGTTTTTGTGTTTTAATTAATTTTTGTTAGAGTATAGTTGCTTTACAATGTTGTGTTAGTTTCTGCTGTACACCAAAGTGAATCAGCCATACATATACATATATCTCCTCTTTTGGATTTCCTTCCCATTTAGGTAAATATCAGAGTTTTTGTCATTTTATACTTAATTTTAAATTAAGATTGAGCCCTTTATTCAACTTACTTTCTAAAATACTATTTTCATAATGTTTGATATATATACCAGTCATGCTAATTTAGTCCATTCAGAGGCCTAAAAGAAAATAGACCAATTTTATTTACAGCAGTGGTGATGTGAGTCAAATTCCAGTTCATTTCTCTCTGATCTCTTCTTTAAAAGCCTCTAAATTGTTTTTATATTTGAGACAAACAATGTATTAGCTAGATGCGGAAGGTTGTATTTGTTTAAAACCAACAAAAGCAGTAAAGCAATTGTATGGAACAAAAAGAGACATCCTCAGATTTGAGTAAAATTTGTCTAAACTGGTTAAGAAATGTATGGGCCTGAAAACCCTCTTAAATGTCTTTTCAAGTCTGATTTATACTGTCTATCCCTCCTAATCTCAGTGATATCATAAAAGAAATTTCAGCAAATATCTGAAATCATTAGTGCTTTCGGTCAGTTATACCAGCTTCACTACAGTTTGTCTCATGTTGATTTTATGTTAAAAAAAAAAACAGAAAAACTTCTAAGAGTCTTATAAAATTGTAATGTGGTAAAAAAAGGATAATTATATTTAAAGGAAAATCACTGCTCAGTCTAAGTTGAATTATAATGGGTATACCTGCTAGCCAGATAGGATGTCAGTGTGAAATCATTATCTATTAAAAAAATCAGTGCTCTTGGTATATACAAACTGTTCATCTGTATGTGCTTGAAGTACTCCATTATCCTTCAGTCATTTTCTGATTCAAGCAGTCGGATCAGGGACTAGACTAGCCTCCCAGCCTTTTAGGCAAGGAGCCATTCAAAGTATGATTTTACTGAAAATTTGTGGTATTGCTTCTATTTGTAAAGAAACATCTGGAATCTGTTAAAGCTGCTTATCACTTTGGATAGTAAACCTACAAGCAGGTTTCTTGAGTACTTAATATTTAAATTGGGGAATGATATTTAACTATAATTTTCGACAAATTTACACAGAGTAGATTATTTCTCTAATAGTTCTATTGAAAAGTACTTAGGGGTTCAAGCGGAAAAAATCCAAAGCTCTTCTTACCTTCTCTCCTTTCTTTTCTCTCATTGTACTTATTCTGATTTCTTGAGGATTTCTGTCCCTTGCCTCCCTCCTTTTCTAAATGCATCAGTCTCACTCTTTCTTATCCAGTCCACCTTCTGTAAGCCTATACCTTGACTACTGAATGCTGCTGAGCAGAATCACACAGCCGTAGACAAGTCCAGCCTCAGCTGTGCCTCCAGTGCTTTCCCTTCAACCTCAGGTTCACTCTCTCTCGTTAGGTCACCTGGCTTCCTGTTCTGTGAAACAAGAGTAACTTCTTCAACTCTTATTCTTTTCACTTTTCGCTGTACCTATTCAGACCAATTCTTATCTCCTTCTCTTCTGCTTTAAAGGGGGGAATCCCTCTGCCCATTCAAAATGATTCCATCCTCTTTGCTCTGTCTTTAGTTTTCTCTCTTCACTCATTCCTTTCCTTCAGCTTGTGGATAGACTTAAGCCTCTTCCAGCATTCAAGAGTGAAAACAAAAACACCACTTCATTATTTCCTGTCCCCACCACCTTAGTTCCCATTTATTTTTAAATACACATCATTTAGCTTTTCCCTCATCACTCCCCTGAAACTACTCTCCCTAAGGCCATGTACTTGACAAATCTAATGGCTACTTTCCAGTTTTTGTTTTTCCTGGTGTCTCTGCTGTGGAATTTGGCATTTTTTGCCTTTTCCCTCTTGAAAACCATCTTCCTCAAGAACCTGCTACTTAAATTGTGACCTGTGGACGAATAGCATTAGTATCTCTTGGAATCTTTTTAGAAATGCCAAGTCTCAGGCCCCACCTCACACTTTCTGAATCAGAATCTGTGTTTTAATAGGATCCTCAGGTGATTTGTACATTAAAGTTTGAGAAGCACTTCTCTAGAATACTAATTTTTACCACCAGTGCCACTGGACTAGTTCAGGTTTGTATCATCTTAGCTCCAAGGTCAGCAACTTCTGACTCCCCAGGGTATTCCCATAGTACCTTTTTCATACTTCTGTGATATTATGACATCCGGTTATACAGTTTTTTTCTTCCTTGTGTACCCTTATACTGTAATTTTCTTAAAGGCAGAGATTGTGTCCATTTACCACCTGTGGTCAAACATCATAGGTACTCAGATGTTTATATAAATGAATGAACAAAAAAAAAAGAGTGAATCCTTCTTTGACAAATCACTTTCTCCTCCAGATCTTATAAGTAACTTCCTTGTATGTATCACATGAGATTTATTGCTTTGCCTACTATCCGTTGCCTATAATGAGCTCCTTTGGAGACTGTCTTATGTCCTCCGAGTCTTGTATAATAAGCACGGGGTAATTGGTCATTAAAGTTTGTGTAATGAGTGGGCGAATAAATGAATGAATACATTTGTGATTCATTAGAAGAATGGTTTTCACTCCTGACTCCACATTAGATTCACTGGAGAAATGTTGAAAAGAAAAAATACTGATGCCCAGCTCCCAATCCCAAAGATTCTGAATCATTTGGTCTGCAGTGAAGCCTGGGCACATGCATTTTTACTTTTTAACTTTCAATTGAAATATAGTGTATGTACAGACTATATCTGTATGAACTATATTTCATAGTGCACATATAATAAATACACCAGTTGCTGAATTTTTACAAGCCAAATACACCCCTATACCCATCACCCAGATCAAGAAACAGAAAATTGCCATTACCCACAAGTCTCCCTCTTGCCCTATTCTGGTTATTTCTCCCCTCCTACCCTGATAGTAACCACTTTTCTAACTTCCAAGAACATAACATTAATTTAGGGCAATAAGACTTTGTAAAATCTCTCCAGATATTCTAATGTGCAGCTAAGGGTTAACCAACCCCCACCAAACACACGCTCTCTTGATTACTTCTGAGGCACAGAATAATGTAAAGGTAGATTTAAAAAATTGTAGGGTCACCTCAGGTCTTTTTTGTGGTCTAACAGAGATAAGACATTTATATCAGTTGAACTCAGTTTAATCTCTGAAAAAGGTGAAAGGATCAGTATAGTGAGAAGTCATTTTAGAAGAAGCAAAATGATAGTTGAGTTTTCCTAATGTTTTTCAAGATGTGTGCTGGTAAAGATTCAAATCAGTGTCTCTCAATGTTTTCCATATATTTGAGTCACCTTAGAAGCCCCACCCCTGATCAAGTCAATCAGAATTTTTCGACCGTGAGAAGTTTTAAAAAGCACGGGTTATTCTAATGTGCACTCAAGGTTAACTGAAACGCGGTAGTTACAGCCTGTCTTTGGAAAGTCCTGTTTTAAAATTTATTCTAAAGAATCTTTTCTTTGCCTGCAGGTGGAGCTCACCTGCTGCAAGTTAATCATATAAACCAAATTGAGTCGTCTGCCCTACTTGTTTTTAGCATCTGTTTACAGATTTATAATAAATGGCTAAACAGTAAAATCAGATGTAGGAAGCAGACTGGAGAGTCAAAAGTCAGTGGTTTGTTGTGCTGATCACAGTCATTATGGAAATTCTGTCTTTTATTGTGTAATTTCTGTCATCTCTAATTTTATTGTGATTACTCTTCTAAAGTATTTTCATCAAAATGAAATATAAATCAAAGAAATCTTGACATATACCCTGAAATCGCCATTACTAGTTTTGGTAGTAGTCCTTCAAGGTTAACTAGAGTACGTTAGTTTTGGTGTTTGAACAGGTTCTGGTTTGATCAGCTGAGTTGTTTACCTGTCATATTTAGTTGACTGTGGCATTATTCCTATATCATAAAACAATTCTCTTATTTGGTAAAGTCAAGTAGAATTTGTGTTTTACTCATGAGTTGTGTTACGTTGACTGAATGTGAAATATCTTATATGATAGTATCAGAAATTTAAATATAAATATTGAAGTTGAGTTTGAAATCTAATGAGTTGGATTGAACTTTAAATTATGAAGCAAGGGATAATACAATCAGAAATACCTCCTTTGGTCTGGGTGAACATCCAAATGAGCTGCTGCTAATTTTACTCTTTCAAGTCTCCTTTTGTTGAATTTGAAATATGGGACCACGTTTTCTTATGGAACTTTGAATACTTTTTTCCCCCCAATATTTCTAGCCTTCTCAAAAATATTAATTAAGCTTTATCTCAGGCTTAGGGAATTTTTTGAGTCTTAATATACTTTGTATTCTGGTTTCTCTTACTTTATGATCAGACTTTAGGAAGTACATAGCTGTCTTTAGTACATAAACTTGGTTTGCTTTAGCAAATTCAAAAAGATAGTGTCATATTTAAGTTTCAAAAGTTTAAAAGATAATACACATATAAAAATGATAGTACAAAATTTAAAAGATAGTACAATAACAAAGGTTGAAGTCCACAGGCATTCCAAAACCCTATTTAAATCATTAGAATCACCATCTCTAAGAAGTCCCCCTCTTTCCTCAGAACTTTTACAAGCAAGGAATGAAATTAACCAGTTAGAGCATTTTTGCTTCCTTTCACCTTCTGTTGCCCCAAGGTATTGAACTGAAGCAGACAGTAAAAAGAGAGAAAGAGAAAGAAATGCGAGATCTATACATTGCGGAAGTGGTCTCTGAAAATTCGCAGGTATTATTTCTTTCATATAGAGTAGTAGTGGTCTAAATACTGTATTTTCAGGAAATATTTGGGTTTAACAGCAGATATTAAGCTTTGGAGCAGTCTGGTAGCAGTTAGTTTGCATACTAACTCTTACTAGAACTTGACTTTTCTTTTTTATATGTTCTTTCTTAACCTATCATTCTATTCTCAAATATGTGTTACTCTTACTGTCAGTTACTGTGCAAGAACTGCTATATGCCAGACAGTGCCAGACTCCAGGAACATGAAAAAAAGGAGAAATGGTTTCTGCCCACAGATGTTCACAGTATAGCATAAGAATTATAAACAATTAATTACAATTCAGTATGGCACGTGCTCTAATAGAAGTGCATGCAAAATATTATAGATGATAAGTAGGCAATGTATCTTTCAGGACAAGATTAAAATACCAGGTTTAAAAAGGGATGAATATAAAATTGCCATTTTTGGGCTTCCCTGGTGGCGCAGTGGTTGAGAGTCCGCCTGCTGATGGAGGGGACACAGGTTCGTGCCCCGGTCCGGGAAGATCCCACATGCTGCGGAGCGGCTAGGCCGATGAGCCATGGCTGCTGAGCCTGCGTGTCCAGAGCCTGTGCTCTGCAACGGGAGAGGCCACAACAGTGAGAGGCCCGCATACCGCAAAAAAATAAATAAATAAATAAAGTGAATAAAAAATAAAATTGCCATTTTTGTAGATCAAGAATAGTCAAATACAGCAATCTCATAAGTTTCATCCTAATGCTAGTACGATAAGCCATTTTTTGGAACCACTATTTAAAAGAAATAACATTTTAGCATTGTAAAGTCCTTTAAATTAATGTTGCATAATCTCTCAATGTAGACTAGATGGTTTATCCTGTTGTCTTTACCTATTATGTTTAAAATTTTGGAATAGTAACAATTATAATATAAACCACACCATCATCTGGCATTTCTGGCGAGCTTCCATTTTTCTTCTTTTTAGGTATTTATAGCAAGAATTTTTGGATGTTCTGGATAAAACTGTTTCTTGGGCTGTTTGAAATAAAATACCACTTTAAAAATGTCCAGTTAGTTCATTGAGAACCTTAATCCATATCCAAGGAATCACTTTCAAAATAAAACAAACAAAAAAATCCTTGGACTTCAGCTATATACTTAGGAAATACAACAACCCTACTGTTTTCACAATTAGATTTTGTTTGGCAGGCAGGAAGCAGTGAAATACATACGTGGGGGAGGTTCTCCAGTCAAAAGGGAGAAGAGCTGTTTGCATCTCTTTAGAGTGTATTGATTTGTGTTACCCTAGAGAGTTACCTTCTACTGACCTTGCAGTATCAGTTGTTTATAGGCAACGGAATTATACATTTGAAATGTAATATTGAGATTATGTGCAGAAAAACATTCTTTAAGTTATTCAGCATTTGAGGAAATGTTCGCTACCCTGGAACAAATGTAGTCACACTGAAGAGTTTTGAAACATTCATTGCTTTCCTACCTTCCTTATCTGTATATTATGAATTCATCTGTAAATTAAATTGGCAAGTATACTTTGGGTAACATACAGAAGAGAATAGCCACCCAAGATACCAAGTTCTTGTTTAGCACAAAGTTAAAAGCATATGAAGTTACACAAGGGCCTGAGGAAGATTTATAGTTATTAGTGATTGTACTCTGTCTGACTCTAGCCTTTCTTTCTGTTCCCTTCTCTAACTGTTCAGGGATTTTATTTCAGGGATCACTTAGCTTTTGCACATTAATTGAATTCCTCCTTTGTACCAGGCACCGTGCTAGGTCCCAGGAAGCTCAGATCAGAAAGGCTCAGCCTCTTCTCAAGTTGCTTAGTTTCTAGTAAAGGGGGACAGTTGTATAAGCAAATAAGGGCTGTGAAGTGTTCATAGGTGATCTAGCCAGAGAGTTGTTCTCTTATTCCACAGGTATTTATTGTTCTTCTACAGTGTGACCAGGCAATAAATTTTGCCAAGGCAGTTTATTACTCTAATTTAACCCCTAGAACAAAGCTACAAGTTACAGTTTATATTATGATTCTCATTTTACAAATGAAAACAAACAAACAAACTGGATTTGAAGAGGGTAAGTGGCTTATGGCCCAAAAGTGGCAAAGCCTGTACCTGAACCTGCAATGGTCTGACACCTCTATGGAGCCTGGAGAGGGGTTGGCCAGGGCCAACTCATACATGTCCAGCTAAAGTGTAAGTCTCATGTGGAATGTCTCTGGCCAAGGCATAACATCATTTTAGGAATATGTATTACTCCATATAAATGTAGGGGGTGGATTAGAGGAAGGAGACCGAAGCAGAAAGACAAATTAGTGGATTATTAGATTAGTCCAAGGGAGAGGTAATAAGGATCTAACTAACTAAGGTAGTATCTGTGGGCATGGATTCGAGAGATATTAAGGAGGTAATAGATTGGATGTAGGAGACCTGAAGGAAAAAAATATATTCCAGATGACTCTGTTTTGTGGCTTAGATAACTGGCCAAGTGGTGGTTGTAACCATTGAGATAGGAACCCTGGAAGGGTCCTAGTGCTTACGTCATACATTTTTGTCCTGTTAGTCCTTTCTGTTTTACATCGACATCCTGACACATAAACATACATCCTGAATTGTTTCTTACTTAATGTTCCCTTTATAAGTCAACTTAGGTTAGGTTATGGTAACAAACAATCCCCATATCTCAGTGGTTTAAAACTAGTGTTTGTTTTCTTGCTCTGGCTACATCCTGGTGGGATCTGTGCAGCTCCTCCATATCATCTTCATTCAAGGGCTGAGGATGAAGGGACAGCCTCTTTCTGAGAGGAATGGCAGAGGGAAAAGAGTGATGATGAATCATATGCTAGTTCTTAAAGCTTCTACTCAGAAGTGGCATAATCACTTCACCATTTCACTGGCCAGAGCAAATGATATGGCCAAGCCTGATGTCCATATGGTGAAGTATAAACCTTCCACTGAGAGCTTAGAAATAGTAATGCAATCTACTACAGTCTCTTTGCTTTAGCCAGGAATTGCTATAAGTACCTGTGACTGTGTAATAAATTTATTCATCATCTTCCTGGCAGACAAGACAAAAGAGATGTAATAAGGATTACATAATTGCCATTATCTGAATTTTAAGAAGAAAGGTATCAATTCCTAATTATATCAGTCTTTTAAAAAGTATAAAATTCTAAAGGAAATTCTATCTTATCAGTCTTTACACAAGGGGTGGAGAAGAACATAATGATTGTCTTCTACAAGTTTCATAGAAGATGCAGAAACATAACATTATGCACATAACATTAAATCATAAATAACATTAAATCATAAATTAAGTCAAATTATCTCAAGTAAAGTGATTTCTATGTAAGGGAATAGAGGAGTTGTGCAGAATCCAGATAAAAGAATTGCACACAGTCCTCACAGGAAAGGAAGTTGTCAGAAACTTATATTTTCTCTCTCCTTCTGCAGCCTCAACTCTCTGCTTGCCTTTGTTCATTTGTTCCCTTATCTTCTATAATCTTGTGTTTTCTCTGTAAGGCTCTAGTCTGTTCCCTCTTGCACTTCAGCTCTTCAGAAGTAAATTGACATGCCTTCTGTGTCCCAAATTCTTGGGAGAGAGAATCTTATTGGCTTGGCTTGGGATAGGTGTCCATTCATTCTTGTTATTGGAGAGGATAATGGTAGCAGAGGGGGAGTTAAAAGCCATGAGATATGTGGGTGTGACAGAAATAAATAGGCCCTCTATCATCTATCCTTCCCTTCTTATTTAGTAAGGAGAACCCAAATTTTTAGCTGGATTCGTGGCTGCCTAGCTAAAAGACATTCACCAGTCTCCTTTGTAGCTAAGGATGGCCTTGTGACCACGTTTTGGCTAGTGAGGTAAAACAGAAGTGTGTCAGACTTTCACGCAGTCTTTTTATAAAGGAAAGAGGGAAGAGCCTAGCCCTCCTTCATCCTTTCCTCTTGCTATCAGCCTGGCACACAGGTTGGAGCTATGGATGGCAGAATGGAGCGGTTGAAGGAGCCTGGGTCCTTGAAGACTTCATGGAATTACAATTCCCGCTTGGATTGCCTATCTAGGACTTTTTCTATGTGAAATAAAATAATCTTAACATTGTTGAAGCCACATTATTTGGGGTTTCTGTTAAGTGTGGTAGATCCTAAACCTAACTGATAGTATAAGGTTGTTTCTTCCAGGGCTGTGAGTAGGGTAGGTTCTCTAAGGTGGGAATGTGAGCAGGGAGGAAATGAATAGCTACTTCATTATTTCAAATAGCTTTCTTAGCTGGTTTTCTCATTGTTCCTGGAAGAGAATCATCTGAATTAATAGCACCCAACATGTCCACCCCTCTTCTCACTTTTGGCTGATCATATTGCTCCTTAATTCATTACGGAAACAGAAGTAGCAGGAGAACTTCCTCATTTTCCCACCACCAAATCTACTCATCTGCATCTGAATCCATATTCTTTTAGCAAAGGCAACCCCTCCACTCTCTGCTCTGGTCCTCACTTTCTTACACATTTTGGCCAAGCTGTTATCCACCTTACTCTTGTTGCTCACTTCACACCAGGCATATTGTTCTTCTTACTGTTCCACAGACACATGAAGGTCATTCATCTTTCAGGCCTCTGCACTTGGGGTTACCTCAGCTTGAAACGTTCTTCTCTGAGATATTCTTAGTAACCATTCCTTCTCTTCATTCAATTCCTTATTCAGGTATCATCAGAGAGGCTACCACACTACTTAAAATAACTGCCTCCATCCCTACCAAGGGTACATATCCAAATGACCTGGGGACAAATTTTAAAAATTTGTTTGACTTTTACAAAATGCGTATGCTAGGACTGCTCCCCTCGGGGGGCGGGCGGGGGGAATCTCATTCAGGAGGTCTAACGTGATTTGCTCATTTTTTTGAAGCCAGTTAATTAGTGATGAAAATACATGTTACTTAACCTTTTCCTACTGTTGGGAACATAAGTGAATAAAGGTAAATAAGTTTAAAAGCAAGTTTGGAACTAGATTATCTGTCCTTTTCAGGATCAGATGTTTGTAGAAGACAACGGTCACTCTACTCTAGGGAGGCAAAGTTAGAGGGTCTCTTTTCCTAGCCCAAATCACTTTTTCTACAAGTTCTACAACTTTTTAAGAATGACTGATATATTGTTTCATCAACATTAATCTTCTAAACAAGTGGATTTTGTTCTATTTTTTTTAGCCTTATTGCATCTTTGCCTTTATTTAAGCTTGTCTTTTTAAAAGTAGACACAATATAAATTATTCGGTAATGACCTACTTTGAAGAAGAATCTCATAGAATTCACTACATTTCTTTCCTACCTTTTTGCCAATTTTGATATGTTAGTAATATTTGATGTCTCCTTCCTCCTTAGTTTTTATTATTTAGATATTGCTATACCATGTGTATCAGTTCATTCAAAATAAGTGTACATTTATATTGATTTCAATGTGCATACTATTTAAGTGCACATATGTGAGTGTTAAACCTTAAATAGGTTTTCCATTATTACTTTGAAGTATAGCTTCAGTGGCTTACTAGATTTTTAATGTAATTTTATATTTGATTTATTTTTCAGTAAGCCAATAAAAACAATAAGCCTATTTCTTCCAGGGCTGTGAGTAGGGTAAGTTCTTTCAGGTGGGAATGTGGGCAGAGAGGAAATGAATATAAGCCTTACTTATATTTATTATCTTCTACTCAATTTTTTTTGTTAAAGGTCCTTAATACATTTTTCTAGTATTGCTAATTGCAAATTTTGTGATGTCAGCGTAGTTTGCTTTCCATTTTAAAATTTACATTGTTGATTTAGCTGCTTCTTTAAGAATTATCTTGTTTAAACAGCCTCAAATTTATTACATGATAATGGATAGGATTCTGTTCCTACTGAAAAGTACTTCTCTTATAGTCAAAGGCAGTTATTAATTGGAATGTGAGCTTAAGTACTGAATTATTTCTTTTTGTGTTTTAAATTTGTTCTAGAAATTCATTAGATCAAAGGTATATATGTACTCAGCAGATAGGAAGTTAGATTTGTTCTTTGCTGTATATTTGATTTCCTTGATTCTAAGAAAATGTCTTCTTAACTTCAAAAGTTATATAATGACTTCTTGCCAATTTCTTTTTCTTTTTAGATAAGCATTTACTCTTTTAATTTTATTAATCATTACAAATTAATAGAAAATTTCTGGATATGCTTATTTGTTTGCAATACTGACAGTAACTTCAAATGTCTTAAAGACGGGCTTTATGTAAGGGAGTTAAAATCAAAAACCCTTGGCTTGATTTCAGAGAGTTTAGAAAGATATCATGTAGGCCTCAGACAAAGACTTGAGTGTTACAGTCATCGTATTTTATGTCCTTGCTGCTCTTTGGTAAGATTCAGTTTTAGGTGCAGTTTGTATGCACTTGCCTAGTCAGGTAGAAAAAAATATATATAGCTGACCTGTGATAAAAGGTGAGAATGTCTAATCCTGATGCTGCTGGAGAGTAGCCCAGAAATTGAAGGCCAGGATAACATTGCAAAGTTATCACCAGTCTTAATTATTTGACTTTATGCTCATCATTATACTCTTAGGTAGGATTTATCCGTATCCTAGTGAAGTTTAAAAAATTATGATTTGTACCTTTTATTGTTTTAGCCTATGCTGTGTGGTATGCAATGAATTTTGGAACAAAATGTGTTTACATTTTAGTAGATAGTTAACAGTCTTTGCTACTAGTTTTGTAGTAAATTAATTAGTGATAAAAATATGTTACTTAATGTTTTCCTATATGTTGAAAGTATAGATGAATAAAGGTAAAAAGGTTAAAAAGCAAGTTTGAATCTAGATGATCTGTCTTTTTCAATGTTACGCTCAGATATTTGCAGAAGACAGTGGTTACTCTACTCTAGGGACAAAAAGTGAGAAGGTCCCTTCTCCTAGCCAAGCTAGCCTTGTTTCTAAGCTGTGCCACTGAATAGCAACAGTTTTCGCTAGGAAGAAAGGAACGTAACACCTGTTACAGTACTTGCACACAGCCTTCAACAAAAATTAAACACCTAGGGCCCTGGCCTCCAGAGGTGGGCTACAACCTAAGGATGGTTCAATTGCAGCATCACTGCTTAGGGCCTTTGGTGCTAGGGCCATAAAATGGAGAAATGTTTGAATTACCTTAATTCATGGAGTTTAAGGTAATAGCCTTTTACATGTATAAAAGCTCCTACTAACTCAAGGTACTTTTCATAAAATACTGATAAATCACTGTTTATTCCACCAAAAAAGCATATAAGGCGTATTTGCATATGAGAAAATTAATTTCAGTTCTTTTAAAAAGTTTTTAAAGTAACATTTTAAGAATGTTTGTAAGTTCATACTGTATGTATTTTTGAATTGTTCTTTTTTAAAACACTATAACTGTTGAAGTTTAGTATAGATGAACACCTGGCACCTAAACCAGGTTAAAACAAAATGCAAACAATTAAAAAGCAAAAAAGCTATAAATCTGATATGGAAATAGATTATGCCAAAGGGATTTACCTCATCTGGGCTCTTTAAGGTTGAAAAACTCCCAGTTTCTAGGCAGAGCAATTGCCCAGCCTTAGTATATTATTGCATGCTACAGCATTCTTTTTCTGCTTCACATTAGTCAAGTTCTGCTTAAGGTAACTTTTTTTCATTGTTGTTAGAGTTCCATTTTCGATTGTTTTGACAGAAGGAAATTCATATATAGAGCTATGATACCTTGAACTAGAAGGGGTACTTAAGTATATGCTGTTTGCCAAATCTAGAGCATTACATACCTATTAAATCTTAAAGAGAAAAAAATAATAGATGGCTAGAGAGAGAGATTGATGGAACAGAATAGAGAGCCCTGAAATAGACTCACACAAATATGGTCAACTGATTTTTGACAGAAGTGCAAAGACAATTTGATTGAGAAATGCTATTCTTTTCAACAAATGGTACTAGAATAGAGTTCTATGTGCCCCAGAAATGAACCTTGACACATACCTCACATTTAAATAAAAATTAACTCAAAATGAGTCAAAGATCTAAATGTAAAACTTCTAAGCTTCTAAAAGAAACCATAGGAGAAAAATCCATATGAACTTGGGTTTGATAATGAGTTTTTAGACACAAAAAACATGAAGTACACTGACAGATTTAAAAACTTTGGCTCTGGGCTTCCCTGGTTGCGCAGTGGTTGAGAGTCCGCCTGCCGATGCAGGGGACACGGGTTCGTGCCCCGGTCCAGGAAGATCCCACATGCCACGGAGTGGCTGGGCCTGTGAGCCATGGCCGCTGAGCCTGCGCGTCCGGAGCCTGTGCTCCACAACGGGAGAGGCCACAACAGTGAGAGGCCCGTGTAGCGCAAAAACAAACAAACAAACAAAAACTTTGGCTCTGCAGAAAATACTAATAAGGGGATGAAAAGACAAGCCACAGACTGAGAAGCAATATTCGCAAATCACATATCTGATAAAAGACTTGTATCCAGAATATATAAAGAACTCTTAAAACTTAACAATAAGAAAACAAACAAAGCAATTTAAGAAACGGACAGAAGATCTGAACAGATTCCACCAAAGATGTATGAGGCGACAATATATGAAAATATGCTATATGTATATCCTTGGTGAGATAGACAACTATTATAAGCAAAAAAGTATTTAAAAATTTCTCTGGGGCTTCCCAGGTGGCGCAGTGGTTGAGAGTCCACCTGCCGATGCAGGGGACACGAGTTCGTGCCCCGGTCCAGGAAGATCCCACATGCTGCGGAGCGGCTGGTCCCGTGAGCCATGGCTGCTGAGCCTGAGCGTCCGGAGCCTGTGCTCCGCAACGGGAAAGGCCACAACAGTGAGAGGCCCGCGTACCACAAAAAAAAAAAAAATTCTCTGTATTGTTACTTCACATTTTAGTATATAGTGAGTAAGGAGCTAGAAGAAAACAAAGATTACAGCTTATTTGTTTTTAAATCTGGAACTTTAATTAATTACTTCTACTGACAGGGAACCTAGAGCTTAGATTCTAATGCTGGCTCTTATTTTTGTATTTTACACAAAATGTTGAAGTTGTCCACCTAACCACTAGAGCAGAGTGGTATTGCGAAGAGAGCAGGGGAAGAATGGTGAAGCTAGAGAGCTTTCCAATCTTCCCTCAATTGTATTTGCAAAATTTAACTTACTCAGAACTACTCTCCAAGTAACGGACAATCTAGGATTTAAACACAGGTACGTTTGACTCAACTGCTATATTATACCTCCCCTGAGATGAGGCACAAAGAATGAGCTATTAGTAGAATGGTGGACCAAGGATGCAGATGTTCATGCAAGGGGATAGGTGAGAGTTTGATATCCTGATAACTGTGGGAACTTGAGTAAACATGGATGCACATCTGCATGAATTAATGGTACAAAGTATTAGAGAAGTAGACTAGGGCCAGATCAAGATGGGCTTGGTATGGCATATTTAGAAACCGGACTCTCCTTTAGACGGTGGAGAACAATATAAAGTAAAATTGGAAAGGGACGCGATCAGGTTTTTGTCTTAGAAGGATCACTGTGTTAGTAATGTGGAAAATAAACTGGAGAGAGCCAAAAGTAGAGGTTGAGGAAACTGACCAGGAGACTGCTTTACTAGTCCAAGTCCAGATAAGATACGAAAGCCTGAACTAAGACAGTGTTCTGTTTGCTAGGTAATTTGCATTCAGTAAACATTTTTTCAAACATCTACAGTATGCACGTGGCAGATATAAAGATAAAGAACGATACTCCCTTGCCACAAAAAAGCTTTCAGCTGAGGCAGATATATAGCCATGAACTACAGAACAGGATGAACTCAATATGAAACAGAGGTTCAGAGAAAGTACAGTAGCTTCATGGAGGAGGGAGAGATTAATTTTGACTTTAGGGATCAGGAAGTCTGCATGTATGCAAAGTAGATAGCATTAATACCAGTCCCTGAAGAAGGGCTAGAGTTTGAATAAGAGGAAATGGGTGGGAAAGGGTATTTCCAGTAGAGGAAACTGAGAAAAGTACAGAGTGTATTTGAGGAACAATCTGTTGTGACTAGAGGAGAGGATATAGTTGGAAATAAAGCTGGAAAGATAGTTTGGGACCAGATCCTGAGGTACCTTCCAGGATAGTAAAGTGGAAATATAACTGATTTTGCTCGATTTTTGTGTTAATTCAAGTGTACAAATAAACATAGATCAACCTCTTTTCTTCAGCTAGAGTAAATCAGTTTGAAAGATTCAAGGTTGGGTGAATGTTGGATTTCTACATTTTTGGAAAGGAGCAGTACAGGTGGGAGGGTTTGGTGAGATTACTCTAGCAGGTAGTTATGTTTATTTTACTTTTTATCATTTGAAAATGAATGCCTATAGTAAATGAGGTGGTAGTTTAAGGATAGAAATGAATCTACCTAATGGCAAGATAAAAACAAATTTATCTGTGGTACTATGCTAAAAATTTTATTTGTATAATGCAAGTTACTCAAATTTAATGACAGCTGTGATCTATAAAGACTGAGTATGATCCCAGCATTGTTTACTCTAAATAAGATATGAACAAGTCAACATTTCTGAATCTGTTTCCTCATCTGTAAAATGTGATTAATACCTGTCCTCCCTATCTCAGTAGGATTGTGGTCAGATCAAATGAGCTAATGCTTGTGAGACAACCTTTAAAACATGATGCAATTGATGGCCCATGATTATAGAGTTTAAAGCCCCTTTGCTACCTCACAATCCAACCCTCTCTTTAACAACCGTAGGGCAGCTCACATTCTGGTACTCCTTCCAACCATGGCATATTTTAAAATAAAATGAAAAATTAATTTGTCAGGTAATTGACAATAATTATTAAGCATATATGGCAACCATAGTAGTATTTAAGGGGATGTATATATCTAAGGGGTATGACACCAACAAAGTAGAAGAGATGAACCCATGGGTTCATGGGAACAAGGTAGAGAGACAAGCCAAGCCTACCTAGAAAGAAAATGAATCACTGCTGTTCTTCATAAACATCCTGGTTATCTGACCTCCCACATCCCTCTGTTAGCTACAGAGAATGTACTCTGTCTGCATCAGATGCGATTAATGCCTAAATCATGCTCTGTAAACCATGAGCACATGAAATTACTTAAGAAAGTAATATATTAAAAAGTACCAAATGGTGTAGACAGACTGAGTACTCTAAATATATAGGAAATCTGAAGTAAAATATTGTTAAGTCAGATGAGGTTAATTAGTTTTCCTGAAGGTGTGTTTTAAGGCAGGTTTCTATTGCCAATAGCCAGAACCTAAACTGGAGTAAGTAGATTGTAGGAGTAACTTTGCTAGTAAAAGAAATCTTCTAAGATAATGCATTTTACTGAAATTGTTAATTACTATTATTTGTTTCATTTTGAATGTTTATAAAAAATAGAAGTATTATTTTTGAGAACATCCTGTTTATAATAAAAACTTAATGACAGCTTCGTAAAACAAAAATAGCATGTGTCTACAAATGTGATTATGGGCATGTTCACTTAAGGAAACAAATTTAAAAGATAAAATTCTAACTTTAGCTAGTGTATGCAACTGTTTTATTTTAGGATGATAAATTTCCTTGCTGAAAATTCAACGATGACATTTATTGCTTAGGAAAACATGTTGCTTTATTTTTTCCTTCCATGTGATTTTTTAATACAGCACTTACAGAAACACTTCAAATCTTACTAAACAACACAAACATAAAATGTCACTTTTTAAAATGAAGTATTGGTAATAAACTTTTTCTGTCTACTCCTAACTTTGAGGTTCTCCTTGAATATTTATAATATTAGTACTTTAGTATGCCAAGGGTTTTAAGATACAGCTTAAGAGTTTTAAGATGTTGCTTTTAAAGTTTGTTTTTATATACATTAGACTCATTTATGAAGGGAGTATTTTTATGGAGTGACATTACTTGGTTTTGTGCATTTGACAACATAGCAAATGATTGATAAGAAGGGCTGCTAAAGACAGTTGTGCCCATTGTAACCTGAAAAAGGGGGCTCAGCCATGGAGTGTGAGCATGGGCTGAAATCTAGCTAGAGCTCCACTCAAAGCCTTGTGTACTGGTGAGGGGCCACATCAGCCCCAAGAAATTGGGTGCCTTTTTCTAATCTTTCAGCTGAGAAAAGGTGTTTATTTCCTAGTGGGTTTCCCAGAGGGAATTCACATAGAGGTGCTTTATGTGCTGACCTGTGGATAAATTTAAGAAGTGAAAGAAAATAAGCAGATAGGTATGGTGATATGTTTTCCCAGTGACATGTAAGGCAACTGGGAGACAGTATATTGCAGTGGGAAGAGCTCTGGGAAGGGGTCTTGGAAACCAGCATGCTAGTCCTTGCACAACTTTTTCCCAGCTCTTTCACCTGGGGTATTCTTTTCTTGAAAACGAAGGGATTAAATTGCCTTCTACCTTCAAGGGTACATCCAGCTTTCAACTGGATGTACCAGAACATTGTCTCTGGAGCATGGTAAGCAAGGAGAAGTTGGAGCTGAGAATTTTCCAAATTGGCACAACATATGTCATTAAAAGTCTTTGAGATATCTATTTACATGATCTATAATATATAATAGTCTTGAAATCAAGTAGTCCTCCAGTTTCCTTCTTTCTGCTTACTTTCTATTTAATCTCCTCATTCTTCTCTTCTCCGTTTTCTTCTTCTTTTCTGTTCTTTGTTGTTGTTTTGTTTTTTAGCTTCTTATTCTGGAAGCTTAGATAGGTGATTTTGGAATTTCTTTTCTATATAAGCACTTAAAGCTCTAAATTTCCCTCTAAACACTGCTTTATCTTCATCTTACCAGTTTTAACATGTTATGACAGCCAGTTTCATCAGCTATCAACTTGGCTAGGCTATAGACCCTAGATGTTTATTCAAACAGTAATATTGGTATTGCTGTGAAGGTAATCTTTTGAATTTTATTTTATTTTTTATACAGCAGGTTCTTATTAGTTATCTATTTTATACATATTAGTGTATATATGTCAATCCCAATCTCCCAACTCATCACACCCCCACCACCCCCACCCCACCCCGCTTTCCCCCCTTGGTGTCCATATGTTTGTTATCTACATCTGTGTCTCTATTTCTGCCTTGCAAACTGGTTCATCTATTCCATTTTTCTAGATAGATGCAATAATATACAGTATTTGTTTTTCTCTTTCTGACTTACTTCATTTGGTATGACAGTCTCTAGGTCCATCCACAACTCTACAAATGACCCAATTTCATTCCTTTTTATGGCTAATATTCCATGGTATATATGTACCATATCTTCTTTATCCATTCATCTGTCAATGGACATTTAGGTTGCTTCCATGACCTGTAAGTAGTGCCACAATGAACATTGGGGTGCATGTGTCTTTTTGAATTATGGTTTTCTCTGGGTATATGCCCAGTAGTGGGATTGCTGGGTCATATGGTAGTTCTATTTTTAGTTTTTAAAGGAACCTCCATCTGTTCTCCATAGTGGCTGTATCAATTTACATTCCCACCAACAGTGCAAGAGGGTTCCCTTTTCTCCACACCCTCTCCAGCATTTACTGTTTGTAGATTTTGTGATGATGCCCATTCTAACCAGTGTGAGGTAATACCTCATTATAGTTTTGGTTGGCATTTCTCTAATAATTTGTGATGTTGAGCAGCTTTTCATGTGCCTCTTGGCCTTCTGTATGTCTTCTTTGGAGAAATGTCTATTTAGGTCTTCTGCCCACTTTTTGATTGCGTTGTTTGTTTTTTTGATATTGAGCTACATGATCTGTTTTTATATTTTGGAGATTAATCCTTTCTCCATTGATTCATTTGCAAATATTTTCTCCCATTCTAAGGGTTGTCTTTTCATCTTGTTTATAGCTTCCTTGCTGTGCAAAAGCTTTTAACTTTCATTAGGTCCCATTTGTTTATTTTTGTTTTTTTTTCCATATCACTAGGAGGGGAGTCAAAAAAGATCTTGCTGTGATTTATGTCAAAGAGTGTTCTTCCTATGTTTTCCTCTAAGAGTTTTATAGTGTCCAGTCTTACATTTAGGTCTCTAATCCATTTTGAGTTTATTTTTGTGTATGGTGTTAGGGAGTGTTCTAATTTCATTCTTTTACATGTAGCTGTTCAGTTTTCCCAGAACCACTTATTGAAGAGGCTTTCTTTTCTCCATTGTATATCCTTGCCTCCTTTGTCATTGATTAGTTGACCATATGTGTGTGGGTTTATCTCTGGGCTTTCTATCCTGTTCCATTGATCTCTATTTCTGTTTTTGTGCCAATACCATATTGTCTTGATAACTGTACCTTTGTAGTATAGTCTGAAGTCAGGGAGTCTGATTCCTCCAGTTGCTTTTTTTTTTCTCAAGATTGCTTTGGCTATTTGGGATCTTTTGTGTCTCCATACAAATTTTAAGATTTTTTTGTTCTAGTTCTGTAAAAAAAACGCCATTGGTAATTTGATAGGGATTGCATTGAATCTGTAGATTGTTTTGGGTAGTATAGTCATTTTCACAATATTGATTCTTCCAGTCCAAGAACATGGTATATCTATCCATCTGTTTGTGTCATCTTTGATTTCTTTTATCAGTGTCTTACAGTTTTCTGAGTACAGGTCTTTTACCTCCTTAGGTAGGTTTATTCCTAGGTATTTTATTCTTTTTGTTGCAATGGTGAATGGGATTGTTTCCTTAATTTCTCTTTCTGATCTTTCATTGTTAGTGTATAGGAATGCAAGAGATTTCTGTGCATTAATTTTGTATCCTGCAACCTTACTAAATTCATTGATTAGCTCTAGTAGGTTGCTGGTGGCATCTTTAGGATTATCTATGTATGGTATCATGTCATCTGCAAACAGTAACAGTTTTACTTCTTCTTTTCCAATTTGTATTCCTTTTATTTCTTTTTCTTCTCTGATTGCCGTGGCAGGACTTCCAAAACTATGTTGAATAATAGTGGTGAGAGTGGACATCCTTGTCTTGTTCCTGATTTTAGAGGAAATGCTTTCAGTTTTCCACCATTAAGAAGGATGTTTGCTGTGCGTTTGTCGTATATGGCCTTTATTATGTTGAGGTAGGTTCCCTCTATGCCCACTTTCTGGAGAGTTTTTATCATAAATGGGTGTTGAATTTTGTGAAAAGCTTTTGCTGCATCTATTGAGATGATCATATAGTTTTTAATTCTTCAATTTGTTAATATGGTGTTTCACATTGATTGATTTGCATATATTGAAGAATCCTTGCACCCCTGGGATAAATGCCACTTAATCATGGTGTATGATCCTTTTAATGTGTTGTTGGATGCTGTTTGCTGTTTTGTTGAGGATTTTTGCCTCTATATTCATCAGTGATATTGGTCTGTAATTTTCTCTCTTTATAGTATCTTTGTCTTGTTTTGGTGTCAGGGTGATAGTGGCCTCATAGAATGAGTTGGGTAGTGCTCCTTCCTCTGCAATTTTTTGGAAGAGTTTGAAAAGGATGGGTGTTAGCTCTTCTCTAAACATTTGATAGAATTCACCTGTGAAGCCATCTGGTCCTGGACTTTTGTTTGTTGGAAAATTTTTAATCAGAGTTTCAATTTCATTACTTGTTATTGGTCTATTGATATTTTCTATTTCTTCCTGGTTCAGTCTTGGAAGGTTATACCTTTCTAAGAATTTGTCCATTTCTTCCAGGTTGTCCATTTTATTGGCATAGAGTTGCTTGTAGTAGTCTCTTAGGATGCTTTGTGTTTCTCCGGTGTCCGTTGTAACTTTTTCTTTTTCATTTGTAATTTTATTGATTTGAGTCCTCTCCCTCTTTTTCTTGATGAGTCTGGCTAATGGGTTATCAATTTTGTTTATCTTCTCAATGAACCAGCCTTGAGTTTTATTGATCTTTGCTATTGTTTTCTTTGTTTTTCTTTCATTTATTTCCATCTGATCTTTATGATTTCTTTCCTTCTACTAAGTTTGGGTTTTGTTTGTTCTTCTTTCTCTAGTTCCTTTAGGTGTAAGGTGTAGATTGTTTATTTGAGATTTTTCTTGTTTCTTTTTTTTTTTTTTCCTCTCTGCCTCTTTATTTTTTTATTTTTTTTTTAAACATCTTTATTGGGGTATAATTGCTTTACAATGGTGTGTTAGTTTCTGCTTTATAACAAAGTGAATCAGTTATACATATACATATGTTCCCATATGTCTTCCCTCTTGCATCTCCCTCCCTCCCACTCTCCCTATCCCACCCCTCCAGGCTGTCACAAAGCACCGAGCTAATATCCCTGTGCCTTGCGGCTGCTTCCCCCTAGCTATCTACCTTACTACGTTTGTTAGTGTGTATATGTCCATGACTCTCTCTCGCCCTGTCAAAGCTCACCCCCCCCCCATATCCTCAAGTCCGTTCTCCAGTAGGTCTGCGTCTTTATTCCTGTCTTACCCCTAGGTTCTTCATGACATTTTTTTCCCCCTTAAATTCCATATATATGTGTTAGCATACGGTATTTGTCTTTTTCTTTCTGACTTACTTCACTCTGTATGACAGACTCTAGGTCTATCCATCTCATTACAAATAGCTCAATTTCATTTCTTTTTAAGGCTGAGTAATATTCCATTGTATATATGTGCCACATCTTCTTTATCCATTCATCTGATGATGGGCGCTTAGGTTGTTTCCATCTCCGGGCTATTGTAAATAGAGCTGCAATGAACATTTTGGTACATGACTCTTTTTGAATTTTGGTTTTCTCAGGATATATGCCCAGTAGTGGGATTGCTGGGTCATGTGGTAATTCTATTTGTAGTTTTTTAAGGAACCTCCATACTGTTCTCCATAGTGGCTGAACCAATTCACATTCCCACCAGCAGTGCAAGAGTGTTCCCTTTTCTCCACACCCTCTCCAGCATTTATTGTTTCTAGATTTTTTGATGATGGCCATTCTGACTGGTGTGAGATGATATCTCATTGTAGTTTTGATTTGCATTTCTCTAATGATTAATGATGTTGAGCATTCTTTCATGTGTTTGTTGGCATTCTGTATATCTTCTTTGGAGAAATGTTTATTTAGGCCTTCTGCCCATTTTTGGATTGGGTTGTTTGTTTTTTTGTTATTGAGCTGCATGAGCTGCTTGTAAATTTTGGAGATTAATCCTTTGTCATTTGCTTCATTTGCAAATATTTTCTACCATTCTGAGGGTTGTCTTTTGGTCTTGATTATGGTTTCCTTTGCTGTGCAAAAGCTTTGAAGTTTCATTAGGTCCCATTTGTTTATTTTTGTTTTTATTTCCATTACTCTAGGAGGTGGGTCAGAAAGGATCTTGCTGTGATTTATGTCATAGAGTGTTCTGCCTATGTTTTCCTCTAAGAGTTTGATAGTTTCTGGCCTTATATTTAGGTCTTTAATCCATTTTGAGCTTATTTTTGTGTATGGTGTTAGGGAGTGATCTAATCTCATACTTTTACATGTACCTGTCCAGTTTTCCCAGCACCATTTATTGAAGAGGCTGTCCTTTCTCCACTGTACATTCCTGCCTCCTTTATCAAAGATAAGGTGTCCATATGTGCGTGGGTTTATCTCTGGGCTTTCTATCCTGTTCCATTGATCTATCTTTCTGTTTTTGTGCCAGTACCATACTGTCTTGATTACTGTAGCTTTGTAGTATAGTCTGAAGTCAGGGAGCCTGATTCCTCCAGCTCCTTTTTTCGTTCTCAAGGTTGCTTTGGCTATTCGGGGTCTTTTGTGTTTCCATACAAATTGCGAAATTTTTTGTTCTAGTTCTGTGAAAAATGCCAGTGGTAGTTTGATAGGGATTGCATTGAATCTGTAGATTGCTTTGGGTAGTAGAGTCATTTTCACAATGTTGATTCTTCCCATCCAAGAACATGGTATATCTCTCCATCTATTTGTATCATCTTTAATTTTTTTCATCAGTGTCTTATAATTTTCTGCATACAGGTCTTTCGTCTCCTTAGGTAGGTTTATTCCTAGATATTTTATTCTTTTTGTTGCAATGGTAAATGGGAGTGTTTTCCTGATTTCACTTTCAGATTTTTCATCATTAGTATATAGGAATGCCAGAGATTTCTGTGCATTAACTTTGTATCCTGCTACTTTACCAAATTCATTGATTAGCTCTAGTAGTTTTCTGGTAGCATCTTTAGGATTCTCTATGTATAGTATCATGTCATCTGCAAACAGTGACAGCTTTACTTCTTCTTTTCCGATTTGGATTCCTTTTATTTCCTTTTCTTCTCTGATTGCTGTGGCTAAAACTTCCAAAACTATGTTGAATAAGAGTGGTGAGAGTGGGCAACCTTGTCTTGTTCCTGATCTTAGTGGAAATGCTTTCAGTTTTTCACCATTGAGGATGATGTTTGCTGTGGGCTTGTCATATATGGCCTTTATTATGTTGAGGAAAGTTCCCTCTATGCCTACTTTCTGCAGGGTTTTTATCATAAATGGGTGTTGAATTTTGTCGAAAGCTTTCTCTGCATCTATTGAGATGATCATATGGTTTTTCTCCTTCAATTTGTTAATATGGTTTATCACATTGATAGATTTGCGTATATTGAAGAATCCTTGCATTCCTGGAATAAACCCCACTTGATCATGGTGTATGATCCTTTTAATGTGCTGTTGGATTCTGTTTGCTAGTATTTTGTTGAGGATTTTTGCATCTATGTTCATCAGTGATATTGGCCTGTAGTTTTCTTTCTTTGTGACATCCTTGTCTGGTTTTGGTATCAAGGTGATGGTGGCCTCGTAGAAGGAATTGGGGAGTGTTCCTCCCTCTGCTATATTTTGGAAGAGTTTGAGAAGGATAGGTGTTAGCTCTTCTCTAAACGTTTGATAGAATTCACCTGTGAAGCCATCTGGTCCTGGGCTTTTGTTTGTTGGAAGATTTTAAATCACAGTTTCAATTTCAGTGCTTGTGATTGGTCTGTTCATATTTTCTATTTCTTCCTGATTCAGTCTTGGCAGGTTGTGCATTTCTAAGAATTTGTCCATTTCTTCCAGATTGTCCATTTTATTGGCATAGAGTTGCTTGTAGTAATCTCTCATGATTTTTTTTATTTCTGCAGTGTCAGTTGTTACTTCTCCTTTTTCATTTCTAATTCTATTGATTTGAGTCTTCTCCCTTCTTTTCTTGATGAGTCTGGCTAGTGGTTTATCTATTTTGTTTATCTTCTCAAAGAACCAGCTTTTAGTTTTATTGATCTTTGCTATCGTTTCCTTCATTTCTTTTTCATTTATTTCTGATCTGATTTTTATGAT